>NC_136423.1:56817500-57065000 GCF_052625555.1 Lactuca saligna
TATAGACTAAGGATAGAGCTTTGTTTGGTTCTAGGTAGTTTGTGTTAGTTGGTTTGAGGAGTTGTGCTTGTAAGACTACAACTGTTAGCATAATGTGACTTTTCTAACTATACTATGTAGGATATTATATGTCCTGTTTATAGATGGTCTTCGTGATTTATGTTTGAAAGACAATAGTTGGATCATATCAACTATATGAAAGACTATGATTACATCTGTAACACCTAGTATCAGAAAGGCCAAGAAAGGAAAGGAAAACCCTAAGTTAAAGGGAGTCAACTCGTCGAGTCCAAGGAATGACTCGACGAGTTGAAACGGGCTCCGTATCGCAGATTAAATGACCCACTCGGCGAGTCGGTGAGTGGACTCGGTGAGTCTGGTCTAGGTTGGGAAAGCCCTAATTCCGGGACTTGGTACCCTATTTAAGCATCTTATTCTCTTCCCTAGGGTTCATTACAACCTCTCTCATCCAGAACCCTAAAAACCTAGCCACCAAACTTCATTCTTGAGCTTTTGGTGAAGATTAAGGTCCATTGGAGTGGATTTGGAAGGCTTGGAAGAAAGGAGCAAGGAAGGAAGTGTAGATCCAACCTTCATATTGACTTGGCAACTATTAGAAGGTAAAAAGTATGGACCTTGAGCTTTCAATTGATAGATCCCCTTTCTAGCTTGCCTTTTTGTCACAATTGGATGATTTCCAAGTAGAATCTGAGTATGAAGCCTTTGAGGATGGATTGGACAATAGATCTGGACACTCTTGAGCTTTAGAAGCTCAAAGTTGTTGGCTTTATCCACCTAAGATCCCATTTCATGACCTAGACCTTATTTCTAGCTTGGAATAAGAGTTTTAGCTTCATAACACCTTGCATGCATGTAAAGTTAGCAACTCTACGTGAAATGATAACATAAGGAGTCCAGATGTATGAGCTAGAGGTGTTGGAATGGACTAGAATCGGCAAAATAGAGATGCCACAAGATGGACTCGGCGAGTCAGTTCATGGACTCGATGAGTCGAGTCGCAAACCCAAACCCTTTTGTTTATGAGTCAGATCAGTGAGTGGGGTTTAGAGAAGGACTCAGCCAACCTGTGTCCGTAATGGACATGAAGATCATGGTACTTGACGAGTTCAAGGAGGAAATCGACGAGTCCAAGGCAATCTCCTTAGCTTATGAAGATGGACTCGACGAATTGTTCTACAAATCGGCGAGTCGGTTAAAGATAGTCCTGAATGTTTAGTTGAAGGAGAACCCGTCGAGTTGTAGCTAGTCTCGACGAGTAGAGTCGAGGTTGTTTTGAGATTTGAGGAGCATGGACTCGACGAGTTGGTAGAACAACTCGGCGAGTCGAGTCAACTAGAAGTTGACTCTGACCGTTGACTTTGACCTTGAGAAGGACCTTGACCAGAGTTGATCTAGTTGACTTATGGAGTATAGTTACGCTAATTGTTATTATTGGTATTAGTAGCTCGGGGAGCTAGAGGAGCAGCGGTTCAGAGAGTTGTCGGATAGCAGCCAGAGGGTTATCAGCAGCTTCAGCAGTTTGAGGTGAGTTTTCCTTTATGTGTATGGGTCTACGACCACATTTCCGAAACATGTAGTTATAAGTAGGAAGACCTAGGGGTAAGCCCTAGGCACTGTATGCTAGTACGTTATTCCGGACCAAGGTCCGATGTCGGGCGGGTGCTTGAGGAAGGTTTATGTGTTGTTATTCCAAATCAAGATCTGATGCCAGGTTAAGCCCGATGAAAGTTGCATGTTAGATTATACTCGTTGTCTGTGTGATACTTGTATGTGCCTGGTAGGGAGGTGAGTGTGGGCGAGGTCCCGTATCTCACCATCAACAGAGTATGGACGAGGTTTCGTATCTCATTAGTAGCAGAACAGGGGCGAGGCCCGAGTTAGGGAAAGAGTGAGTGTAGGCTGTGGCCCGTATCTCATTATCAGTAGGAGCGTGGACGGGGTTCCATGACTCATCAGTAGTAGACAGGGGCGGGGTCCAAGATAGGTGAGGCCTTAGATCAGTAATGCAGTAGAATACTATAGCTTATGTGTTATGAAATATGTTATGTGCTTGTATATGTTTAGCGGCCGAGTCCCAGAGACAGGCGAGGCCTAAGAGAGACAGATCTGTATACCGAGCGAGGCTCGATGCCAGGCAAGGCCTGATGCCGAGCGGGGCCCGATGTCGGAGCGAGTCCGATGCCAGGCTAGCCCCGATGCAGCAGGGGCGAGGCCCAACATGTGATTATGTGTATGGTATATGGTAGGTTGGGGAACTCACTAATCTTTGTGCTGACAATTTTCAGTTTTGGTTTCAGGTACTTCCGGCAGTGGAGGGAAGAGCTCGGGATGATCGCATGTTTCACACTATAGTTAGTCAGCATGGGATGTTTTACTCCGATAATAAGGATATGTTTGAATTAATACTCTGATCTTATGTGATGACTTATGTTATGGATTGACAATCATGGTTTACGTAATGTTTTAAAAATGAAATTTTAATCGGGGTTTTTGGGATGTTACAAGTTGGTATCACAACCTTGGTTTGCGGGATTCGGACATACTTTCAGGTGTGTCTAAACTCAAACTAAGGAATTGGTATAGAATTTTTCAAAAGGAAAATCAATTTTTGTAATAATGGATTTTTGAGAAAAGAAAAGAGTTTTAGAAAAAGCGGAAAGAACTTTGAGAAAGAAAAGAACTTTGAAAAGAGAAAAGGGTGTGGTGCATGCAATCATCCGCGCTCAAGTAAGTACCCCAAAATACCCATACAAGTTTATGTTATGATTATCAGTTGGTAGAACAGCATGCTAGATTAGGACTAAGGATCTAGGGAGGATGCCTTATGTGCATGTTATTTGTGCTTTTGAGCTGCATGATAGTATTGGTTAGATAATAGTAAGATAGCCTGTTTAGGTTATGAGATTATGTCGCTTGCTAGTGCAAATTCTTGCTATGTGAATATGATTTCTTGATTATGTGATGGTAAGATTTTCTTTTGTCTGAACGCTGCTTGCTTTGTGCTTTGTGGGACTTTTAGTAATGTAAGCTAACTATTAAGTGAATATGCTAAGTCACATGTGGCACAGGCTGGATAATCTCAGAGTGATAGATTTGACCCTATTGCACAACTCTTCTTTGAGTCTAACCGTTCTAGGGATGGGTCTTTTACTCGAAGGATTATCTTATCTCTATTGCATGTGGCTATATTCATGAGGTAACTAGTTGACATTGCTAGAAATCTTTCAGCAACTGAGGACTAGGTGGGTCGGAGAATTCCCTAGGGTAAGCCTAGGATGAGTTAGTGTTGGGAGCAGTAATAGTAGTAGAAGGGACCTGATGGAGTCGAAGCAGTTCTTGAGGAAAGTATGGATAGATGTGGAAGGTAGTATGGTCCCGTACTACTAAAAGCTGAGGATCCGTACTCGATTCAAGAAGGGCTGAGATGAGATCGCAAAACTTTTAGTGTATGTATGGTCCCTCAGCAGTGATGTGTGTTTTGATAGTTATTGTGTTATGTTTTCAACATGGTGACATTGCGTGAGAGACCAGTGGGCAGATCAGGCGTCGGAGAGGGATCAGGCTCGGGTTCTGGGACCGAGCAGCTCGAGGAGAGGATGAGAGAGTTTGTATCAGCTGAGGTCACGCGTAGTATCTTAGACCAGACTCCTATGATCTTTGGCACAGTCAAGGAGGGTATACTAGAGATTTTGGACGAGAGGCTTGGAGCCTTTCTCACAAAGATGATGGCTTTGGTAGGAGCACATACTTTGACATTCTAAGAGTTTAGAGCTTGCGGAGCACCAGATTATCATGGGGCTAAGGACCCCATTGCTAGCAGCAGGTGGTTGGCAGATGTTGCCAATGCTTTCCGTACGATTCGGTATCCCGAGGGGGACAATGTCAGATTCGGATCCTGTCTTTTAAAGGATAGAGCGTGGGATTGGTGGGAGGAGGTTAGTCATGCCTTGGGAGAGGATGCCGTGTTGGACGCGATGACATGGAGTGATTTCTCGGCTAGGTTCAGGACTGAGTTTGTACCAATTATTGAGGTACATCAGTTGGCACGGGAGTTCCAGGATCTTCAGCAGACGACTAAGACTGTGGCGGAGATCACCGACAAGTTCAGAAAGAGGGATCTTCTTGTTCCACAGTATGTCGCAGATGAGGAGATGAAGAAGGCCCGATATCATGAGATGCTGAGAAGTGACATCAGGCAGTTTGTGAGCATGTACAGCTGTAAAATGTTGGAGGATATGATTGCATGGGCTAGAGAGAGGGAAATTAACCTGGAGCAGATCAGGAAGAGGAAGTTAGATGAGATTTAGTTAGCCACGGGTCCAGGCAAGAGACCCAAGGGGTCAGATTCGAGATCGAGGGATTGAGATAGCCCTGTCAAAAATACCCGTTACCCGAATTACCCGCTCGATTTTTTCGGGTATCGGGTAATTCGGGTAGGGTAATTCAGGTATCGGGTTAATTTTTTCAGGTAATTGGGTAACCCAATTTTTTTTTCAGGTCGGGTAAAGGGTAAGTGTATTGGGTTTCGGGTATACCCGAATTACCCGAAATATATATATAACGTCTCAAATTCCCAAATCACAGCCTAATTTAATTTACCTCGTTCTTTTTCTCTACATAAAAAAAAACCCTTTCTGCCTCTTCGTTCGTCACCGTTGAATCGTCGATCAACCTCAGGTTTTGGTCGCCACCTCCTCGCCGGTCTTCAGGTGGTCATCGGCTCGGCGCCACCTCGCCGGTCATCAAGTTTCCGTCGGCTCGTCGCAGCGTGACTTCAGCTCGTCACTAGTCCAAGAAAAAATCACGGATTTGAACTTCAAACTCAAATGTAAGTAATAACAACCAATTGATTCTCTTTTTGACATAGAAAATTAGCAAACTAGTGCAACTTTGAATGAGGTTCTTGTCGATTTAAAGAAAATTAGCAAACTAGTTTTAGCTTTCATTCGGTTATATTAGATTTCCAAATCTGATGATACTCTTTTGAACTTTGCGTTGCGTTGGGTGATGCAAAAGGTTTAAATTTATTTTGTGGACATATTGATAAGTTATAAGAAACCGATAAGTTAGAAGAAACCTCTTCCATTTGTGTCTCTATGGCCATGAAGAATCTCCAAAGGAACAATAAGAGGATTCTGATTCAGATCTGAATAGACCATGCCATGGAAAACATATGCTGTGGAAAGCCACATTTGTTATGTCTTTATTGTGAGATCTGAACACATTTGGAAAATTCATATGTTAATGTTAGATTATCACATGCATAAAAACAAT
This sequence comes from Lactuca saligna, assembly GCF_052625555.1. Classification (NCBI taxonomy): domain Eukaryota; kingdom Viridiplantae; phylum Streptophyta; class Magnoliopsida; order Asterales; family Asteraceae; genus Lactuca; species Lactuca saligna. The sequence continues at coordinate 56,822,796 of NC_136423.1, forward strand.
AATATGTTAATGTGGAAAGAATTAGAAACATACCACCAGGATTATCACCATCTTTACTTCCCACAATAACATTATCACCTGTATAAAAACAATAATATAGTTTTCATTAAAAATTATTGATATAGAACAATAAACAAGGGATAGAATTAGAAACATACCACCAGGATGAATGGAGATAGAAGAGATTTCATGAAGTCCAACTTCAAGCTTTTTGATGAACTTCTTGACAACATTATTTTTTATATATTATTATGTCTAGATACATAATAATATATAAAATGATCTTGTTTTGGTTAATAAACTATGTAAATATTGAGAAATGAAGTTTGTGCACTAGTTAGGCCCTTATGTCATTCATGCATGAACTATTGTATGCTTAATCATGAACTATTGTAGAAAAGAAAACAATTTTTGAGTTGCATATAGAAGAAAAATTGTCGTTAATTTAGAAAAAAAATAATGAAATATTTAACAAGTAATTATTAGGGTATTTTTGTTGTTTTTTTATGTTTTATTTCCTGTTTTTTTCCTTTTTTTTTTTTGTTGTTTTTTTATGTTTTTTTTCCTATTTTTTTTAATGTTTCTTAACAGTTTTTCTGTTTTTTTTCTTATTTTAGATGTCAAAAACGGATGACTATATTGAAGTGGAAGACGATACGATTGAAGTTGACAACCCAACAAATGATCAAGTTCCACAAGAAAAAGAGAAAAAAACTAAAGAATTCAACCCAAGATCGAAATTTTGGAATGAATTTGAAAGGTATAAGGACGAAAACGGTGTTCAAAGATGCAAATGTAAGCATTGTGGTGGTGGGAATTATAAGTGTGAATCGGGTAGTTATGGGACCAAAAATCTAGGTTATCATTTAAATAAATGTAACGTTTACTTGGCTACACTTAATGGTGGGCAAAAACAACTAACTTTCCAATATGGTGATGAAAACAAATTGTTGGCTTGGAAATTTGATCAAAAGGAGAGTCGGAAAGCTCTAGCCCACATGTTGGTAGTTGACGAACTTCCTTTTAGCTTTGTAGAAGGTGCGGGTTTTAGGTATTACAATAGTGTTAATCAACCATTGTTTAAAGTTCCATGTAGAAGTACAAGTTGTAGAGGAAAAAGAAAAAATTCGTGACTTTATTAAAAAAATGTTGGTAGAATATGTTTGACCACCGATACGTGGACTTCTAAACAACAATCATGTTATATGTGTCTCACTGCTCACTTTATTGATAACGAATGGAAATTAAAAAAAAAAGTGTTGAGTTTTTCTTCTCAAGAGAGTCATCGTGGGGTTGATATTGGGAAAATGGTTGAGAAATGTTTAACGGAATGGGAAATAGAAAACGTTTTCACAATTTCTGTTGACAATGCAAGTGCGAATGATGTGGCAATTGACTTCTTGAAAAAAAGTTTTCAAAACTCCAACAAGTGTCTTCTAAATGGGAAATGAATGCACATTCGATGTATTGCCCACGTTTTAAATTTAGTGGTGCAAGATGGCATAAAAAAAAGTTGATAAGGCGGTGGAGATAGTTCGATGGGCGGTTAAATGGATTAGGCAATCGCCTTCTAGAATTCATAAGTTTATCGAGTTTGCTAAGGTTGCTAATCCCGGTATAACAAAACACTTGAAGAGAGATGTGCCAACAAGATGGAACTCTACTTACCATATGTTGGAAATTGCCCAAGCTTACGAAAAAACTTTTGACAGATATGATCTTGAAGAATTTGATTTTCGGTACGAAATTGAAAATGCGGGTTTGTCGATACCTTCATCAAGCGATTGGGAAAGGGTTAGGAATGTATGTCATTTTTTAAAAACCTTTTCATGATGTTACTTTGAGGATTTCCGGGACACTTTATGTGACATCAAACACATGCATTGAAGATATATATTCCATTCGTACGCTCTTGGATGATGCTATTTTCGATTCTAGTCTTTGTGATATTGCATTGGCCATGAAAGTAAAGTTTGATAAGTATTTTGGCGACATAGAAAAAATGAATTTATTGCTCTACTTTGCTTTGATTCTTGATCCGAGGAACAAAGTAAAGTATTTGGTTATACTACTTGAGGATTGTTATGGAGAAAAGGGGGTGGAGGCCAAAAAGAAATATATCATGGATTCTATGTATGAATTATATAATGATTATATTAGAATTCATTCTCCAAGTTCTACTTCAAGTACTACCGAGTCTACCACTTCATCATCGATACTAGGGAAACGCCAAAACTCGGATTTTATGGCACCTAATCCCCCATTAAGAAATAAACTAAGAGAAAAAATGAAGACGAACATAGTTGAATCAATTGGGGAGTTAGAAAAGTATTTGCAAGAAAGTGTTGAAGACGACTCAGAAATGTTTAGTATTCTAGATTGGTGGAAAGTGAATAGTCCAAGATTCCCGGTTCTATCATTGATGGCTAGAGATGTGTTTGCCATTCCCGTCTCAACCGTGGCTTCGAAATCCGTTTTTAGCACTTGTGGGAGGGTGTTGGATCCGTTTAGGAGTTCTTTGACTCTAAGATTGTTGAAAGTTTAATTTGTACACAAGACTGGATTCAGGGTAGCATAAGTGACACAATTGATTATGAAAAAGATTGGGAACAAAATCAACAAATTGACAAAGGTAATTGTTTATCGTTCATTATTTTAATTATTGAAAATTTAATATATTTTCCTTTTAATAATAACGTTATTTGACTTTTTTATATAGAACTGAGCAAGATGAAGTAGTGAATGTGCAAGAAGAACGAGTAGGTGCAAGAAGACGAGTATATTTATGAATGTCTTTTGGAACTTGAATGTTATTTTTTTCGTAATATGTAATGGATTTCTATGTTTTCTAGATTGACGACGTGAGTTTTTTTGGTAAATGCAAAATATATGCATATACATTGATATCAAGTAATTTAAATGATTTACTTTGGTTGTTATTATTTCTTTTAAGTATTTGTTTTTAACATCTTATTAGATTTGATTAAATCGTTAAACGAATACTTGATATCTCAAATATTATTGAGTAAAAAATCTCAATGTTCAAAATTTGAGCACGAAATACTTAGTTCATTAAATTTATTTTTAGGTCCCATTTAAAAAAAAAAAAATCAGGTAATACCCGAATTACCCTTACCCGACCCACTACCCGAATTACCCAAACCCGAATTACCTGAATTTAGTTTGGGTAGGGTAACAAGTAAATTTTTTAACATGAATTACCCGAATTACCCGACCCGAATTACCCGAAACCCGAAAAATTTACCCGATTGACACCGCTAGATTGAGAGGTGCTCAGTTAGTGGCAGGATTGATTCAGGCCTGGTAAAAAGCTAGTTGGAGCATTAGCAGAGGTAAACGTTGGGTGACAGTAGATCAACCCTTCAAATGATAGGAAGAATCGGGAATCCTTTTCAAGCTGTGAACTATGAGGGATTAGCCGGATCAAAGTGGAGGAGAACCCTTCAAGTATCCAGGGTCGGTAGCATGATAAACGTAGAAAGGGTTAGTAATCTTCGAGTAGGAAGGAAAAGCAGCCCGAATGGTTGTTTGGGTGGAGAAGTGCAGGAGTTGGGAATTTAGGAAACTTCCTAACATCGGGTTCATGTATTTGGCATTAGTAGACGATTGGTTTGGGAAACCAAGTTAAGGATTTCCCGATAGGATGCGAGTATAGCAGGGATGTGAGACTACAAGGTAGTTGTAGCATTGATGACTGAGGGCGGGTCCTGGAAATCAGGTTGGAGGATCGCTAGCAGGACTCGGGTGAGTCAGGATGCCCTCAAAATAGTAGTCACTGATAGAGACAACATGGAGAGTGTAGTAGGACTGCGAGATAACCACAACATTCCCTAGCAGCGAGTCAGTGAGGGAAGTGATGTAAGACTGCGGGTAAGTCGTAGCATTCATTAGCAGATTAGTTGGCGGAGTGTGGGCGGAGGCCCATATCTATTAGTTGGTGGAGTTTGGGCGAGGCCCTTATCTACTAGTAAGCAAGGTAGGGATCAAGAAAGGGTAGTTCATTGAGATTAGTATGGAGTTGGCCTGCGTAGCCTAGAGAGGTGAGACCTTAGGAGAGGCCACTCCAGGATGCAGTGGGTGAGACTCGTGGACGAGGCCCATATGTTAGTAGCAGTATGGGTGAGACCTGGGAGTATGATTTCTCAGTAGTATGGTTTGTGTGAGACCCGTGGGAGAGGCCCGTGCGATAGTAGTTAGGCAAGTGAAACTAGAGGGATAGACCGCTCTAGGATATAGTCGGGTGAGACCCGTGGGCGAGGCCCTTGAGATTATAGCAGAGAAGGTGGGACCTGGTAAGGATCTTAGGGTCAAGATAGGGATCGAGGATCCCAAGACTTGTAAGGTCAGAGTGGCAGGACATATAGAGTAGTTTAGATAGCCAAAGTTTCTTCGGAGGTCGCTGGGAGCGACTAAGAGTTTGCGCTAAGAGTAGTAACCGGTGGGTAGCCGATAACCCAGTTATCAGCAGAATTATTTAGGACCACGATGGTCTCTGTCACACCCCAAAAGCAGAACGGCAGAAACGTTCTAGGGCGGAGGACGTCATGTACAATATTACAACACAGAATAATAGCAAACAAGCAAACAACATCATCCATTGCATTAATAATGCATTTTAATACAAGTGTGTTCTGTATAGTTTATAAGACACCAAAAATATGAATCAAAATAAATGATGAGTCTTGAATGTGCTCCATCTTCTCAAAAAGTTGGCCTCGATACCTATCTACTGATGACCTGAAAATACAGTTATTTTGAAGGAGTTTAGCAGCTTTAAAGCTGGTGAGTTCATAAGCATTTTAGTGTCATTGTTTGTATGAAAATGTTTGTAAGTATTTGAATGTATACGTTTGTAAATGTTTGTATCTCCTAGAAAATGCTAAATTTTATACTAAAAGTAGCCTTCTACCAAGGCATCAAATGTGTTGTATGTTTGTTCTTTGTAAAAGTGAGTATTCCTCCCAAATGTGACTATCTTTAATAAAATATAGTTTTTACATTACTGTTTATATAAGAAGATCACAAAGTAGATGTAAAGGGAAAATAATGAAGTACTGTAGTATTATGTTATAGTAACTATTGCTGTAATAACTACCTTAAACCGATTGTTAATTAAGGTATAATGTGATATAATTGTAACCATACTTGATTGACCTAGTAAAACATGACGCTCGAAGACGTCGAAATGGTATGACATTCATCACCCGTTGACCTGCAGGTCCCACTTTAGCTAGCAGCAAGGTGTAGGACAATCAGTCTAGTATAGATCTATACACGAATTCACGCTCTCCCTTCAGAAGACTCTAGTTACAAAACGAGCCATGACAGAGATGCCATGCCCCAAAGTAGTGCCTCACATTTATGTTATAGTATGTATGTATTGTATGTACTAGTGTAGTGTATGTTCTCCCTGTCTAGTATGTAGTATGATCTCTCTGATTCTCATCATAGTATGTTCTTTAGTATAGTATATAGTATGTATGTATTGTATGCACTAGTGTTGTGTATGTTCTTTCTGATTCTCATCATAGTATGTTCTTTTGTATAGTATATATTGATTCATGTATGAACTAATTCTTTGTGTGTTTCATTGTACTAGGGAATAGTAAGTGGTATACCTCTATACTATACCTATTATAGTTTACTAGAAATGCTGTTTGAATGACTTAGTAAGTTTATACACCTTTTCTACCCAAAGGTGTTGGAACTGAGGTAAAAGCTTTATATCTACACATATATACATAATATATAACTAAGGATCAAATGACACTCGGACAAACAACATGGTACTCTAAGTCCACAAACAAACAAGGAAAAGGAATTAAAGTGAGTTATCAGTCCTAAGTCCTTCAAACCTTACTTATATAACTATATATGTATTGGACATGATTTTGACATTGTATAAGTTTAAAGAATTGAAAGTAAAGATTTGGCAACTAAGAAGAAGTTTTATAAAGAGTTTAACATGTAAAAGAGTTTGATAATCATTTTGAAGTAGTTTTGTTGACAAAATAGTTAAAAGTATAGTAAATCCATTTGTTTGATAGTTATAAATCACATGTGATTGATATTATAACTATAATGATTCAACTTGTATTCCCCCCATAAAAGCATTTAAAAACATTGGAAGGTATGTACAGGAATGCTTAGTATGCTTACAAGTCAAAACAGAGCACCAAAAGCCTTACGGAACCCTAGAAAGTCTTAGTGTTCCTGTATGGAAGTGGGAAGAGCTGTCCATGGATTTTATTACCAAATTGCCGAAGACTGTTAGACAGCATGATAGCATTTGGGTAATCGTCGACCGCTTGACCAAGAGTGCACATTTTCTCGCCATGCGTGAAACAGCTCCAATGGAGAAATATGCACAAGTATACTTGGATGAAATTGTTGCAAGACATGGTGTGCCACTAAAGATCATTTCCAATCGCGATACTCGCTTCACTTCTCACTTTTGGGAGAGTATGCAACGCGAATTGGGATCTCGAGTTGCTCTCATCACTGCTTATCATCCCCAGACAGATATTCAGACGAAGAGAACAATCTAAACAGTAGAAGATATGCTTCGTGCATGTGTCTTGGAGTTCGGTGGTAACTGGGATAAATACTTACCGCTTGTCGAATTTTCGTATAATCAAAATTACAACACTTCAATCAAAATGCCACCATATGAAGCATTATATGGTCGCAAATGTCGTACGTCATTATGTTGGCGTGATGTAGGACAGAAGATCCTTAGAGGCCCTGAAATGATTCAAGACACCACCGACAAGATTCAAATCGTACGAGAAAGAATGAAAGCGGCCCAGGATCGACATAAGTCCTATACAGAAAAGAGAAAACGACCAATAGAATTCCAAGTGGGTGATTTCGTGATGCTGAAGGTATCCCCATGGAAAGGCCTTATACGATTTTGGAAGAAAGGAAAGTTGATTCCTAGATTTGTTGGTCCTTTCAAAATCATCTAGAGAATTGGAAAGCAAGCATACCGCTTAGAATTGCCTGAAGATTTGGCAGGTATTCATGATGTGTTTCATGTAAGTTATCTGCGCAAATTCTGGAGCATCTACGATGAGACAGTTCCATTATCCGAGGTGAAATTGGATAATAAGTTAAGATATGTTGAAGAGCCTGAAGAAATCATGAATGAAAGAACAACTAAGCTACACAATAAAGAAGTAGAATTGGTGCTTGTCAAGTGGAAACATCATCGAGGCCCAAACTATACTTGGGAGAATAAGAATGAGATAAAAGCAAAATATCCCCATTTATTTTAATCGATGTAATTTCGGGGATGAAACCCTCAAAAGGAGGAGGTATTTGTAACATACACGTTTTGAAATCATGTTTTGTAATGAATAAAATTGTGAAATACTATGTGAAATTGAGTGTTGAGTTCTAACAGATGGTTTTTACTAGAAATGAAGTAAAACTATGTTGAGAATCACTCAGAAAATATTGGAAGTCTTATGAGATTCTAATTAAAAGCAAAATAGTGAAATTTAGCGAAAAATAAAATTTTAAATAAGTAAAATTTTATTATTTGATGTTGTAGAGAATCTCGTTAGAAACTTGTAGGCGAAAACCTCGTCGAAATCCGAGTTATAACGAAGAAGTTATGACTAACCGAAGATCCGCGACAAAACCGGCACGAGTGTTGCGACTGATCCTTTTTATGGCCCTTCTGATTGCAATGGAAGCAAATTAGACTCGATCCCTGGGTGGTATGTGTACAATCCCGACTAAAATTCCTAGTCTTGTCGTACTTGTAGCTGCCTAAACCACCACATTTTCAAGCTCCGTTGTGCGACATGTGGTACTTGCCACAACGGCCTCTGATCTGTTGTCCTTTTGATCTTGAACCAACACCTTGGGCCTCTTGCCCGAACCCTTATAACCCTAAACCTAATCTGACTTCATCTTCTTCTCCATCTCCAAAACAATCTCCTTCTCTTTGGCTCTCACCACTATATCCTCCAATTTCCTGCAACTGGATATACTCACAAACTGTTTAATATCACTCCTCAGCAATCGTGATATCTCTCCTTCTTCATCTTCTCGTTCGCCACATACCGCAGAACCAATAATGCCCTCTCATGGATCATAATGGTGATCTCTACCACCATCTCAGTAGTCTGGCGGAGGTCCTAAAACTGTTTTGCCAACTGTTGAACCTCAATCAATGGTGCAAACTCAGCCTGAAACCTCATCACAAAATCCTCTCAAGTAACAGGCTCAACCGCCTCTCCTCCTAAGGTGTGCCTAACCTCCTCCCACCAATCTCAAGATATGTCTTTCAAAAGACTGGAAGCAAGTATGACCTTTGCCCTCCTAGGGAAACAACTAGTCTAGATGGTGTTCGTGACATCTGCTAACCAACGCTTGCTCGCAATCAGGTCCTTCTTCCCGAAGAACTCCAGAGCGCCACATGCTTATAACTCTCGGAAATTCAAAGTGCGAGCTTCCATCATCGATACCATCTTAGAATGAAAATCACCCAAGTAATCATCCATAATCTCTAAGATACCCTTCTTGACTATGCCAAAGATCACAAGAGTCTGCTCAAGAATACTACGGGTAATCTCTACTAAAATCAACGCCCACATCTGATCTTCCATAAACTCGGCTTCGGAACTTGAACCCAAACCATCACCAACACTAGAGCCACTACTAGAACCTCCTCGAGTGACCACCATACTGAAAATAAACCATATAAACCATCAGGACATACTTGAAGAATCCCACAATCTACAAGCTTCCTGGTATCATCGTAAATTTCCTTGACTCGAGTACAGATCCTATGCTTCCAGTAGTACGGGCCCATGCTACCTTCCATATCTACCCATGCTTTCCTCAAGAATCATCCCGAATCCTCTAAGTTACTTCCCTATTAATTAAACAACCCTTATCTAAACATGGATCTCGGCATCGAATCACCTCCTAGATTTTTCCGTAGAGCTACCACCACACTACTCTTTTCCATTAGCTGCAGAAGGAACTCCCCCTAACACCCTATAACTAGCTTACAAATACAATTACATACCACCGACACCAGATAATTCTTCGAATGAAAGGTCTCACTCTACAACGGTTGGACTCAAAGAAGAGTTGTGTAATAGGGTTGAAACCTAACATTCTAAAATTATCTAGTATCAATAGTATGTAACTTAACATATTCGCTTACTAGTTAGCTGATGTTAATGGTAACTCCTAAAAGCATAAAGGAAGCAACATTCGAGCATCAAGTAATTAGAATCAAATCATAACCTAAACATGTCATTCTATCACTGATTGATCAGTACTAGCAATTGTTGCAGAAATCAGGATTAATCGTTTGGTGGTCTCTAGCCAATTAGGATTAGTGTGTTTGGCGGAAATAAGGGATTAATCGGTTAACAAAAGTAAAACAAATGTCAAAAAACTCAAAAAAAAACTCAAAAAAAAAAAATTAAAAAAATTAAAAAAAATTACTCCAAAATTTTCAAATTTTCAAATTTTCAAATATTATACAAAAATGTTCATATTCTCATATTTTCAAAATTTCAATTACAAATTCTCTTATTTTATAATTTTGAAGTATTCATTGCTCTTAAAATATATTAATCTTTGATTAATTTCAATATTTTGTTAATAATCTATGGTCCTTGATTAATCTCCGTCAAAATCGATTAATCCCTTAACACCAGTCGACCATCGATCGATTTTTACAAACTTGGTACTAGCATGCAAATCTACAAGCTCATAAAATAGGAATATAAATGGATCTCTCCTATCATTCTATCATCCAATCCTAAGCAGAACCTTAACCCTAATCTAGTATGCGATTCATAGATTCACAATTCAAAGCATAACATAAAACATGTATGTGTATTTTGGGAAAACTTACTTGAGCTCAATAGATTGCATGCACCACGCCTCTTTCTTTTATTAGAAAAACTCTTTTTATAAAAACTTTCTTTTGGGAAAACTTACCTGAGAGTATACATGAATCACTCAAACCAAGGCTCTGATACTAACTTGTAACGTCCTTAAATTTAAAGCCAAAAGTTTTTGTTTTCATATTAAATAAACCATTATCCAAACATGTTAATAAAACCTTAACGAAAAATCAGAGTATGCTAATCAATCATCCCAAAAACATCAAATTCAAATAAGTGAAAAGTCATGGTGTGTGCGATGCGATCATCCCGATCGCTTACCCTTCGATCCGAAAGTACCTGAAACATAAAATAAAAACCATAAGCGTGAAGCTTAGTGAGTTACCTAAAATACTATATACCATACATATTTGCCAGCTCAAGGTTGTGCCGGGTCTATTTCACCCCCGAGTCTATTTTAACTAATGTGTCAGCCCAAGGCCGTATTGGGTATATTTCACCCCTCGATCTATTTCACCTCCGAGTCTATTTTAACTCATATGTCAGCACAAGGATGTATCGGGTCTATTTCACCCCACATACATATAACAAATAGGCACACAAACATATAACACATATAACAGGAGTCACAAAGACTACAAGCACATAACATATCCTAGTGTCCTATAGTCTAGTGAGAAAAATTACCTCAATCTGTTGTCAGTCAAACAAACGATTGGGCGGATGAACCGGAAAATACCTATGCTAATCAATCAAATAAAACCCCAATTAATAATTGGGCCATAAACCATAAATGGGAATCTAGTTGATTTGTCCAACCCCCAGGATAAAAGACTATTTTACCCTTTCCTCACTTGGCCCAATAACCGATCCCCAAACCCATGGCACCAAAAGCCCAATATGGCCCAAATTCCTAAATTATACATAAAGCCCAATATGGGCCCAAATCCAAGAAGGCCCAAATCCTAACAATGGCCCAAAGTTAGAAAGACTAGTGGCCCAATAAGGCCTAAAGCCCTAATCGTCCAAGATGGCTTAAACCGCAAAGCCCAAGACCAGGCTTGGTATGCTTGAGTACCAGACATATGTATGATGTACTAGGTCGCATGCATGATCAAGGACTTGGACGCTTACGCTTGCGTACACCCAACGTACACGACCATTAAGCACTTTTCCTTAAGTACTTAACACTTGTATTCCAAACGTCCAAATTACAGTTCCAAGTCTTGTGGAACATCTTAATCCAAAAAGTCCTTAAGTTGGAGCTTTTTCATGCCTTAAATTATCCCAAACCCCAGATTAAGCATTCTACTTCCACCAAATGAACAAAAACACATGCATGGTTGATCAACAACCATCAAGACGCTAACTTTATCGACTAGGGGCCTTAGAAACATCAAGATAAGCAACTCCTAACTTCTAGAGTGGACGAATTCCCACTAGATCTCATTCATGGGACCAAAATGACCAAAACTTCATAAAGACTAGATCTAAGCATACAATGAGCAAGTTTCAAGATTTATGCCTCAATGAAGCTAGAAATGATGAGTAGAATTTGGATCTACAAGCTCTCCTTTGATCAAATCTCCTTCTTCTATGCTCTTTTTCTCATCAACATACACTAAAACACAAATAAAGAGGGTCAAATATTCTTAAGAGGGGCTAGGGTTTCTAAATGAAGCTCAAGGGTAATGGATACAGAGAAATGAGAGGATCATGGGTCATAATGTTGCTTAAATAGGGTCCAAACGTTGAATATTAGTTTTTTTTCCCTTGGGTGCGTATGCCTAGCGTAACCCCATTTTTCCGAAAATGGCAAACTATTTACACACCAAGGGTCAAAAATGAAAAGTACCTTGAATCGGGTGTTACCCCTGGTGTTGAAAATCCTGAGTCCACTCTTCGTAAAAGAAACAAGGAAAGAATTAAATACCAAAAGAAGAAGTAACACTAACCGAAGACGAGATGGTTGGCATTGCGGAGATATTCATGAAAGAGTATAAAAATCATATGTGAGATAACGGGTTGGGTCTTCTGTAACCTGCAATTCTAGACACCACCAACTTTGAGCTAATGGGACACATACTTGCTATGTTGAAGGACATCCCGTTATATAGGAAAGATCACAAAGATGCCTACAAGCATCTTGAAGAAGTAAACTATTAGATTAGGTGTCTATGCCCATAAATAGAATGGTTATCAACTTGAATTGATAGTAGCATAGTCCTTTTGGGTTGTCTCTAAACCTAGCAATTGAACAAGTTGATTTTTGGAGAGAGAGATGTTAAATTATTATTTGATTAATGAATTGAAATAATTGATTTAATATTGTATTATTAAAATAATATATTAATTAGAAATCATATTATTTAACTAATAGTTGATCAAAATTTAATTAGAATTAATTTTGGGATTAATTGTATTAATTATTAGTGCAGGGGTTATTTGATAATTTATTGATAGTTGAGGAAAAGGGGTCTAGAATCTCCTTGAAAGATGTTGGATGAAAACTTCTAGGAAGGGCCTAGAATTTTCGTGTAAAGGTCCTTGGATGGAGGTTCATGGGCTGCTTGGTCACCAAGTGAAAGGGAATAAGGTTTCCTTCTTAAAATCTAGCTTTTCTCTAAGCTACCTCACCTATATAAGGGGACTTAAACCCTCTCAAATTCGGCACCTCAAACCCTAGAGAGCATACGCTGAAAATTATCCTACCTCTTCTCTCATCCTCATCCTTTTTGCTAGCTTGGGTGTGAACCACTAGAGGCACAACAATTGTGGTGCTTGCTTTCAAAGGATCAAAGGTATGTTTTCTTTCTTTGTTTCTAAATTTTGAAAATACATAGGTCTACTTAGGATTCTTATTTGATATTCAAAGTTTTATGTTCAATTAGAGAAAACATAGATCACAATTAAGGTTGCATGCACACTTAGGATTTTATTTGTCTTAACATAAAACCCATAAATGGTATCAGAGCCTTGGCTTGTTTTCTATTGAATTGATCAATTAGGTTTTATGGATATTAAACCCTCTTGGACAAGGGTTTTGAAATTAGGGTTTCTTAGGCCCTAAGTTTTGAAATTTATGAAAAGATTGAAATCCTTTGCCTTGCCCTCCAAGTTTTTGATTTGGAGAAGAGTTCCTTGACCCTCGAGATTTTGAAAATAAGGTAAGGATTGAAATCCTTAACTTCATCCCCAAGCATGGTAATTACAAAATTGGTATCCCATGGATTAGGGTTTTCTTATTTTTGGTAATTATCTGTTTGTCAAGTTAAATGGGATAATTATAAAATTGGATTATCCCTGCCCATATTTTCAAAATTTAGGGGAAGGATTAGGATTAAATTATCTTGATTAATTTAATTGGATAATCCTCAATTGATTTAATAAAATTAATTAATAAATAATTATTAAATCATTTGGTTTAATTTTAAATTTAAATTAAAAATTTAAACATAGTATTTTTAAAAGTTTAAAATACACCTTATACTATATATAAAATTAAAACATTACTTATTACTATATGTATAAGAATAAGTCAGTCGAACCGCTAGTACGCCTCATTCACGAAACCATACTATAGGAGGACTTTAAGAAAGCAGCCTATAAAACAACCGTCATTAAGTATCCACTCTTACCCACCACTCTCTTCTAGGGTGGAGGGTCGTTAGCTGAATGAGTTTGATTGGAAAAAATTAATTCTCATTAAATTATAATGTAACTAATTTTTTTAACTCCCAATCATAGTAACTTAAGGAAATTTTTGAATTTGTATGCTAACCCATGAAATTACACATTGCACTTTATAAGTTGTTAGTGGAGCGAATGTGGTTAACAAACACACTAATAGGGACAAATAAAGAGTAGAAATGGATGTCTCAAAAAATATCATTGATTAATGGAGCGTGTATGGTTAACCGGCATATTAAAATGAGATGATAAGTGACATCGAGAGTACCAATCACATTTGGATTGTTATTCACATCTTGTTTATGATCCTTGGTTTCCCGGTTACAAATGGAATAACATAATCGAGATTAAACTTGCCATTGAATTGTTTCAACGAATTTCAAAACATCTAGGAATTTCATTAATTAAAACCTAATTTTTTCAAATTTCTTTTTCAATGGTGAAATTGATAAATCGTCATTTACCTACCTTTATATAATTTACAATTAGATTACAACATCCCTTTTCTAAGTTGTGAATTATCTAGTTGGATCCTAGCCTTAATATTTTATTTTGGGTGTTATATTAAGGATTATCCCTATCTAACTAAAACTATCTTCTTTTTCATATGTCTACTCCAACTGATGCTTCTGATTCATCCTCCTCTTCCAACAACAACAACTTTTCCTTGTTGAACATCTGCTCTAAGGTGCAACTAGATGGCACCGACTACAATGACTGGATGCACAACATAAAGATTAACCTTCGTTTTAAGGACAAGGAATATGTCCTCGAGAGACCACTGGATGAGATCGACGAAGAGAAGGCCACTCCTGAAGAAATGTTCGCCTACAAGAGACACTACAATGATTCCACAAAAGTTACATGCATCATGGTGGCCACAATGAATCTTGAGTTACATAGACACTATGAGGATTACTGGCCGTACGAGATGAACAAGGACCTTATGGAGAATTGCTATTTATATAGTCTTGCACTCTCTACCTGTTGCTATGATCAGTTCATTTTAACTTATCATTTGAACAACAATGAGACAACTTTGTCTCAACTACAAAACCTCCTACAAACAGATGAAGTGGGAATGAAGGGAAAGAGTGTTTCCTCCACTCCTGCTACTACTCCAGTTCTGGCCATAGGTCAAGGGAAGTGGAAAAGATGAAAGGTCATCCTAATCAAATCTAGAAAGGAAAATCTCAAGTTTGATCATCAAGCAATGGGCCCAAAGGAAAACCAGTTCTGATGCTCCACCTATCTCTGATCCTAAAAAGACTAGTTGCTTCTACTATAACGACAAAGGGCATTGGAAACAAATCCAACATCGGCAGGTATATGCATTATCTTATCTAATAACTCATCATGTTCTCATTCTTGGATCCTTGATACAGGATGTGGATTTCACATTTGTTCTTATTTGCAGGGGATAAAAGGATGTGGAGCATGGAAGGATGAACTTAATCATGGGGAATGGGTAATCTTCACCTGTCACCAACATTAGAGTTTATGGCTCAATGCATAGTAATGGGTTAGGATTAGATTTAATAAATTAGTTCTACACATTAGAAATGACACGAAACAAAATTTATTTTCATGCATTGTTTAAACACGGCTTTATATATTCTTTTAATGATGAGAATGGTTATATTTATGCTTATGAAAATGGTGTTTTCTATTTTGAAGCTTTACCTTGTGATGGAGTGTATGAAACTGTGATGATTGTAGGCAATTTAGGAAATAGTGTTTGTCAAATTGATTCGTCTAATGGTTTAGACAAAGCACGCTTGTGGCATTGTCATCTTGGACACGTTAACAAGAAATGCGTTGCCCAACTCCAAAAGGATGGAGTGTTGGAATCATTTTACTTAAGGTCAGATGATAGATGTGTATCTTGTTTATTAGGGAAGATGACAATATCACATTTCACTGGTTCTTGTGAAATAGTTGAAGGTTTGTTGGACCTCATACATGCAGATGTGTGAGGGACCTTTAGATCCACCACAAGGGATGGAGATCAATTCTATATGACTTTTACTGATGATTATAACTGATATGGATATATCTACTTAATCAAGCATAAGTCAGAAACCTTTGAAAAGTTTAGGTTGCATTTAGTTACGGAAAAACAATTTTCATTTTCCGTTTTTTGTTTTCCCTTTTCGATTTTCGTTTTCCGTTTTCATTTTTCATTGAAAAATTTAGAAAACGCGTTTAGTTAAACTTATTCATTTTTCATTTTCAGTTTTATAAAATTAGAAAATGTGTTTAGATGTGTATTTTTCTATCGGTTTTCATTTTTAAAAAATGGTAGCGGTGGTAGGGTGTGGGTGGGGGCGGTGATGGTTGCGGGTCGGCGGCGGTGGTGGTGATGATAGGCAATGGTGGTGGCGGCGGCAATTGTGTTAATGGTGGTGATGGTGGTGGCAGCGGTGGTGGTGGTGCTAGTGGCGGGTTAGTGGTGGTGGTGGTGGTGGTGATGGTAGGTCGGTGATTGTCATGGTGGTGTTGGGTTGGTGGGGGTGAGAGTGTGTGTTTGTAGGGGTAGGTGTAGGTTTGTGTGTATGTGGGTGTGTGTGTCTGTGAGGGTGGGGGTGGGGATAGGTGTGAGTTTGTGTGTGGGTGTGTGTGGGATGGTGTGTGTGCGGGTGTGTGTGTGTGTGTGTGGGTGGGTATGTGTGTGTTTGTGGGTTGGTGTGTGTGCGGGTGGGTGGGTATGTATGTATGTGTGTGGGGGGGTGGTGTGTGTGGGTGGGTGGGTATGTATGTGTGTGTGGGTATGTATTTGTGTGTGTGAGTTGGTGTGTGTGTGTGTGTGAGTGGGAATGTATGTGTGTGTGTACGCATGGGTGTGTGTGGGTGGGTATGTATGTGTGTGTGGGTGGAGGATGTTAAGGTGGGGGTAGGTAGAGGTGGATGGGGTGGAGTAGGTGTGTGTTTATAGAAAAATTTTGGAATTATAAAAATGTGGAAAACAATAATTATCAGTTTTCCAAAATTTTCCAACTTCTTTCTAATTTTAGAAAACGAAAAATTTTCATTTTCCGTCAAAAATTTAGAAAAATAGACGAACTAAACGCGTTTTCAAAATTCTCATTTTTCTTGGAAAATTTTTCCGGAAAACGACTCATTTTTCCGCAACTAAACACACCCTTAAAGATTTTAAGCAAGAAGTCAAGAATCAATTGGGCAGGAAGATAAAGATTCTTAGATCCGATAGAGGCGGTGATTATCTTAGAATCAAGTTCCATGACTGCCTCAAGGAATGTGGAATAGTTTCACAATTAACTCATCCTAGAACACCACAAATTAATGGTGTGGACAAGAGGCATAATCGAACCTTGTTGGACATGGTTCGTTCCAGGATGAGTCGTGCTTCACTCCCAATCTCATTTTGGGGGTATGCCTTAGAGACTACCTCCCACATTCTTAATCTTGTCCCAACAAATAAGGTTGCTAAAAAACCTCACAAGATGTGGATAGGGAAGGTTCCCTCGTTAGCACATATCAAAGTGAGAGATGATTTTTCATCAGCTTTCGTCAGTCGAGAGACTCACGACAAGCTTGAACCTCAAAGTGAGAGATGATTTTTCATCAGCTACCCACAAAAGTCCTTTGGATATTTGTTCTACATACCTAGTGAGAACATGGTTTTTGTAGCATGAAGGGGAGTCTTTCGCGAGAGAGAGAGAGCTCATATGCAAAGAGGACAGTGGGAGTACCATTAATCTTGAAGAAATTCAAGAATCAAATGATGAAGGAACCTCTAAAGATTCTAGGGTTCAACCTAAGGAAGAAATTCTAATTGAACCAGTTGACGAATCATTACCTCTTAGGCATTCCACTATAATTAGAATGCAACCTGAGTTATATGGTTTCCATATCACTATAGATGGTGATACATTTATCAGTGATAGTACACTGGTAAATTTGGATGAACCAGCTAACTACAAGGAAGCAATGGCAGACCCTAACTCAGCCAACTGGAAAGAGGCAATAGACAGCGAGATCAACTCCATGTATGACAATCATGTTTTGAATTTGGTTGACAATGTACCAGGCCGTAAGACAGTTGGGTGCAAATGGATCATCAAGAAGAAAACTGACATGGATGGAAAGGTACACACCTTCAAGGCTTGACTGGTTGCTAAGAGCTTTACTCAAACCCCATGATGAGACCTTTTCACCAGTAGTCAAGATAAAATCCATTATGGTAATGTTGGCCATAGCTACCTTTAATGACTATGAAATCTGGTAGATGGATGTCAAGATTGGTTTTCTTAATGGAAAGTTGGCTGAAGGTGTTTACATGAGCTTACCAGAAGGTTTTGTAGAAGAAAAGTATCTGAATAGAGTGTGTAAGCTTGACAAATCAATCTATGGATTAAAACAAGCTTCTCGCAGATGGAATCTTTTATTTGATGATAAGGTCAAAGAATTTGGTTTCTCTAGAAGTGAATATGAGTCCTATATATATATGTCTAATCTAGTGGGAGTATAGTTACCTTCCTTGTATTATATGTTGATGTCATACTTCTTATAGGAAATGACATTCCAAATTTGCAAGAAGTTAAGTCTTGACTTAGAAAGTGTTTCGCTATGAAGGATATGGAAGAGGCTGACTATATACTAGGGATAAGGATTATGAGAGGATAGAGTAAAAGGCTAATTGAAGTTAGTCAAAGTACATACTTGGAAAAGGTGATAAAATGTTTTAGCATGGAGAAATCCAAGAAAAGAGATCTTCCTATACAGAGTAATACCAAACTGAGTAACACTCGGAGCCCGAGTACTGATGCAGAGATAGCAGGAATGAGGAGAGTTCCATATGCTTTTGCTATTAGATCTATCATGTATGTGATGGGTTTTATACAAACAATCCTATGTGTGCATGCAACCCTAGAATTGGATCTATGTTTTACTATTAGTTACACAACATTATGAACACATAATAAAACCCTAATGAGTCATACTATTTTTGAAATTCACCAAGAAGATTAGAATACATACCTTTTTTTGTTATATAGTAATAACAACTCAAATCCTCCTTGTAATGGCTTTAGAAAGCTTAGGGTCACAAGTGTCACTCCTCTAATGTCTCACAAACACCAAGAGCAAGAGGATGAAGAATGATAAGAGAAGAGGCACCCAAAAACGTGTGGAAACCCTAAGGAAACTCTTGGCCACATTTTTGGTGCTCTAGGGATCCTTGAATAGTGAGGCTATTAGGGTTATCTAACAAGGAAACCCTAATTTGACTGCTTAAGCCCTAAGCAACCCATGGACTCCCTCCTTAGAGGCCTAGGACGATTTCTAATGGGTTTCCCCATAGAATTCGTCCACCCCTCTAATATGGAGTCCATTATCCCAATATTCAACTATCATACAATTGATAGTTCTAGTCCCTTAAGTTTAATTAATGTCTTTTAGCCACAAAGTTTACTCCCTCGTCGTAACCCGTTTCCGCCCATAGTATAGTATAGTACCATAAGCCTTCAAAGTAATGTCCTTGAGGTAACTTCCTTAAGTTTAATTAATGTCCTTGAGGTAACTTCCCTAGCTCATAGTATAGTACCATAAGCCTTCAAATTCGTGTTTAAACTTTGATTTTGGACCTCAAACATGTGTTTACAGCCAAGGAGCATGCTTGGGCCGTAAACAAATAATAAAAGGGTTTTTATGCCTTTAAACCCCTCCAAACCAACTTTGGGACTTAGATACGACTATATGGATTACCAATTCGGACTTAGAACACATTAAACATGGTTTTTGAGGAGTCAACATGAGTTTACTTCCCAAGAACATGCTTGGGCCGTAAACTCATCCTCATGGAGAGTAAACTCATTTTCAAGTGTTAAAAAGCCATGTAAACACACCATTAGCCTTGGAATACATCCTAGAACCAACCAAAATCAATTTAGGGGCCTTAAACACAATGAAATCCTTCCATTTGGGTGTTTACGGCCATGACTCCCCAAGAACAAGTTCCAGGGCCGTAAACTCCTTTTCATAGGTCAAATGGTGCCTAAAATTCATCCCAAGGCTTGGAAAAATAGTTTGAATCACATGTGATTGTCCTAGCTTCACCAAATAAATTAAGGATTGAGCATGGGGGAGTTTACGGCCGTAAAATCCATGTTTACTGCTGTAAACTCCAATAAATGGTCCTTAAGTGAGTTTAATCCATTCCAAGGCCCTAGAATTAAACCTATCTAATTTTCCCAAGTGTTAGCATGCCATTTAGCACCATAAAACCCTCAACCATGAGTTCACGGCCGTGAACTCATGTGGTTAAGGTCTTAGGGATGAAAACTCCATAAGGAGTTTACTCTTGAAGAGTAAACTCAATTCCCAAGTCCCACACATCCGTAGATGTCACCCGGGTCACTCCAAATACTTAATTTGAAGTGTTTTCGCGTCTTGGAGTGTGTAATCATATCTAATTAGTGATTTAAAGTCTAATTAGATACATTTGTATACCATTTCATATTACATAGGAACCTCGCGCATTATCAAGCCCCGAACCGACAAATAGCATCCAAATCCCTCACGTTTTCTCACCTAGTGAGTTCATACCCCTACCATTTTTCAATATTTTTCACTGTTTTCAGGGGGGAATATGTAACGCCCGTAGATCCGGGCTAGTCAATTTAGAGATAATAGGGGTCGAATATGGCTTTTCGATAAAATATTATTTAGAATAAATAATTTGAAACAAGTTGTAGTATATGTCACAAGGTTTCCGTAGATATAAAGAACGCCGAAATTCGAGTTATAACGAAGAAGTTATAACTCGTCGAAGTTTCGCGACAGAACCGGCACGGCACCGGGAAGCGTAAAAAGTGAATTTACGATAGAGCGATATTTAGCCTTAGTGATCTAAACGAAAGTCGTAGAATATGTTAAACCGAGAAAATCCATAAAAAGAACGCCCAAATCTGACTTCGTATGAAGAAGTTATGATTTTTCTAAGATTCGGCTTAGCAGTGTACAGCCCGAAACTCGAATATTAGATCGAGCGATTTTTAGCCGACACGACCTAAACAAGAATCGAAGATCTTATTATTAGTAGCGCAACGATAAAAAGACAGATGAAAATGGACATCGGATGAAGAAGTTATGAGATTTTAACGGACCAATCATGTCCCGGCCTGTTAAAAATATAACTTTAAAAATAAAGTCAAAATTAGCCGACGGAGTCTAAACGAAAGTTGTAGAGTACGTCTCCACCTACACGTGGATATAAATAACGTCAAAAACGGAGTTCGTATGAACGAGTTACAAATTATAATAACATATTTACGTATTAAAATGAAGTATAAATCATATATACGTAGACATATATATACATATGTATATATCATTAGAAAGGTATCGACGATGCGGTCATTATAAGACTATTGTTGAGTTCTTTCGACATTATTTTAGTACAAATATCGTTAAATCTATTTAAAATAGTATTATAAAGGGGTGTTTAGTTGTTTATATAACTAAAAGGTCATTAAGTAATTATGGAGGGTAGTTTTTGTAAATTCAATTACTATAAATAAGAGGCTTGGGCTCTCATATTTCTTGCACCATTCTCTTGATTTAAGAGTCTTTCACTCCTTATCCCCCGAGCATTTCGGTCCCTCGTGATTCGACTTCTCTTTCTGTAGTTTTAGTATAGTAAGGTGAGCGTTGAAGCGCTGCACGAATCTTTCTTAGAAAGATTCAGCGACGGAGTTCTGCCCCTACAGAGCCCGACTCCTAGCTAAAATCCCCTTGTAAGTAAGTTATGCTTACCCTATTTTAAATATAGTTTATATTTAAAATTATTATTGTTATTATAAATTTATAATAAATATTTGAGCTATTATTATGACTTATATAAGTGTCGTTATAATATCTTTTTAACTACTCGCGGTACGGGGAATCTGGTTTAAAGGGCCGCATAGGGTTCTTGGATTTCAGAAGTGCTATATGCCAAAATGGTCCTGCCCTCCGGTGTTTTATGTCTGGCCTCTGTCTGTACATAGTGGTTGGAAAGTATTGTTTAAATGCTTATATAATAATAATAATAATAAGACTAATAATTAGTCATGGTAAATATTAGACTAAAATCTAGTGGTAATAATACTAGGTTTCGTCGAAGGAAACTATTTTAAAGTAAACGAAGCGCTGTCCAAGTACCGAGTCACCACCTTCTCAAGTGAGTGCATAGTCCCTTTCATCTTACACATAGATATGAAGTATTTTAATATAAATTACGTGCTGTGTGTGCATATTATGTGAATACTTGTTGTCTATGCTGGGTGAAAGATTTTTATACATGTTTTAAATGATTTAAACTGTATATGTATTTTATATCTACAAAATGTGTTGGGTAAAACATGGGTAGATGAAATAGTTGTTTTGTGATAACACGATGGGAGACATTAATGTTGTCAGTGATCCAATCATCTAGTGGAGTATAGATGATGACCATGGGCGATACTAGACGGTCCGGTGGAACGCTAGTAAGCTCGTAACCTGTAGGTGTTTTTGAACTAGGTGCTCATTAGGTATTTTGAACTGAGTGTGTTCACTACGTATCTTTGAACCGATTGTGTTCACTAGGTATTTTGAACTAAGTGTGTTCACTAGTTACTTTTGAACTAAGTGTTTACCAAATGTTTCGGACTACGTGTTCACCAGATATATTCTATAAGCCTTGGTAATGATGGACTTCGTGTCGATTCCTTAGGATGATCCTTAGGAATAAATAAACAAGGAATAGCTGAGTCTTAGGGTAGATCCTTAAGACTAAAGAAGATAATGGGGATGGGTAATTGGGCTGATTGTTTGGTTGTTTAAACATAATAATTATATTATTGTGGGTTGAAAACCCTATCTACTCACCAGGTTTCCCAACCTGACCCACTCAGTTTATTTATATCACAGGTGTTGATACGAAGTCACTTTACACTGAGAGATTTAGAGAGATGTAGATCACTAGTGTAAATAAATGTAAGTTCTGTTTATGCTTATGTTCATGTATTGACGATGACATCCCAAACGTTTTAAAATGAATAAAGTACGTTTCTTCGGAAATGTTTTTTAACGTATTTATCATGTTTTTCTGGGAACAAATTCTGCAACATGTTTATTAAAAGAAGAACTCTGATTTTTATAAAGCATAAACAAAATCGGTCTTTTCTGGCCGTGAAAATGGGGATGTCACAGTTGGTATCAGAGCATTAGTTTAAGCGAACTAGGAATATGGATTTATTTCTAGACTTAAACTTAGAATGCTAAGCGATGATTGCGAGGTGTGAGCACTAGCTTAATTTAAGAATGATGCCTAAATTACTTTTATGTGCTAAATGATTTGTTATGCTATAGTTTGATCGGATCTATGGTCTGTTGCCGACCGGATCCGGAAACCTTATGTGTTTAGGATTCTAAACGTACAAATACGATATTAGAACTAGCATATAAACGTTTTGGAGCGATAAGGATGATTTAAACATCAATCCTATGTAAGGGTCTAGATTCACCTTATTCGGTGTATAGATCAAGATGGCAAGGACCCGTAGCGGAAACGTGAATGCAAATGAGAATAGGAACCAACCCCCAGTGGTTCAGCAAATACCTGTTGTAGAAGAAGTTGCACCTGAGCCAGTCACCATGGATGGAGTTCAAGCCATGATTCAGGTTATGCTAGCTGAACAAAGGGAAGAAATGAGGCGGATGTTGAATAGGGATGAACCTACTATGCCCACTGAGCAACCCGAGCTGATTCCCGAGCAATCGGAGGAAGGGAACTACAGCCGCCAAGTGAGTCAAGTGGGGACTCAAGGTGATCAAAGGGATGGCCCGGAGAGGAGAAACGACAAGGATGGGCGAATGTACAAGAATTTCTTGGGTGCGAAACCACCAAGTCTCTCAAGAAGCCCAAATCCTGTTGAGATTATGGATTGGATCTCCGAGATGGAGATGGTGTTTGAGAGCTGTGACTGTAGCGAGAAACAGAAGACCGTCTTCGTTGTAAGACAACTGAAAACTGGAGTTTTGGGCTGGTGGAAGCTATTGGCAGATACGATGCCACGAGGAGAAGCCTTAAGGATGTCATGGGAAGAGTTCTTGGAACAGTTAAAAATGCAGTACTGCTTAGAGATAGATCTGGTAGACCTAAACAACGAGTTTCAGAACCTGAAGAAAGGGAAGATGAGTGTTGATGAGTATGCCACCGCATTCACCGAGAGGATGAAGCTATTCCCCTACTTGGTGCCTACTGAACTCTCCAAGATTGATAGGTTTGCTAACGGATTACCCACTGACTTTGGCCCAATGGTCAAAATGGCAACTACCTTGAAAACAACTGTTAGGGCGGCTAAGAATGTAGAGGCCCAGATAAGTGAAAAGGGTCTAGAAAAAGATAAGGTAGGAGAAAAGCGGAAGTTTGAAGGATCTTCAAGGTCCAACAAGGAGAGAAAATTATCGAAGCCTGGAGGAGGAGGTGAAGCAAGATGGTGTGATAAATGCAAGAAGAAACACTTTGGAAAATGCGGCGAAGAGGTGACATATTTCAAGTGTGGAAAGTCTGGGCATTACGTTAATGAGTGTACATCCAGTAAGAGGTTGTGTTATGATTGTAAAGAAGGGGGGCATCTTTCAAGGAATTGCCCAAAGAAAAATAAAGTAGCAAGACCAGAAACGCCACCGAGGCCAAGGGCATTCCACATGATCCTCGACGAAGCAGAAAATAATGCGAGGAACCAAGGATGAGGAATTCATACCTGAAGATCAAGCTATGAGGTAGCCAAAGAGATACAACCATATGATGTAGCCTATTAAAGGCATAGTCTAGGGTGAACTTGAACACCTATGTAATGGTTTCAAGAAATAATAAAATCTTTGTTTTGTTATCTGGTGTGTTAAATTGTTATGTGATTTTCTTGAATGGTGACTTGGAAAACTGCGAGACAATACTTGGGACGAGTATGAGTAGGTGTGAAAGGTAGTAGATGCATATACTACCGGAAGCACAGGACTCACGCTTGGATCAGGGAAAGTCACAAGGTTACCAAGAAGCTAGTAATTGATTTCGTTTTATTCAAGTATGTCGTTACCATTGTTTCGGTAATGACTAAGAAAATTGTTGTTATCCCGACCCTAGTGGTCATATCACATTGAGTCCGACTACAATGAGTAGGTTACGTGGTTCAGAGAACCAAGTTTGATGTAGCGTATGACTTAAACCAAACGACTGAAATCAAAGCGATCAATAGAAGTATCGCGGTCATTGTTAAAAAAGTTGGTAGCTAGAAATGCTACATGTTAAAATGTGATTATATCACATTAGACCATGAAGGAAGGCATGTTTCATTCCGGAATTTGACTCAAAGAGAGCTGAGTCTAAACGTTGTTACGTACGATAATAGGTCATTAGAATATGACACCTCGATCAATTGTAGCAATCAAATTAACTTGTCCTAAGAAGAAGAAGGTGTCTCTGATAAAGAATGAGCTTGTGACACGAAGGTCATGACTGAAAGTCTAACAAGCAGGTGCAAGACCAAGCACCGCCTGCAATCAAGGAGTCCAAGAGTTAGATACCCATTCGAAGCAACATAGAAGTTACAGTTACTACCTATGATGAAGAGATAATGTATGGAGTCATTATACTGCCATGTTTCGTTGATGATTCCGGGATGTAATCATCCTAAGTGGGAGATAATTGTAACGCCCGTAGATCCGGGCTAGTCAATTTAGAGATAATAGGGGTCGAAAATAACTTTTCGACAAAATATTATTTAGAATAAATAATTTGAAACAAGTTGTAGTATATGCCACAAGGTTTTCGTGCATATAAAGAACGCCGAAATCCAAGTTATAACGAAGAAGTTATGACTCGTCGAAGTTTCGCAACGTAACCGGCACGGCACTGGGAAACGTAAAAAGTGAATTTACGATAGAGAGATATTTAGCCTTAGTGATCTAGACGAAAGTCGTAGAATATGTTAAATCGATAAAATCCATAAAAAGAACGCCCAAATCTGACTTCGTATGAAGAAGTTATGATTTTTCTAAGATTCGGCTTAGCAGTGTACAGCCCGAAACTCGAATATTAGATCGAGCAATTTTTAGCCGACATGACCTAAACAAGAATCTAAGATCTTATTATTAGTAGCGTAACGATAAAAAGACAGACGAAAATGGACATCGGATGAAGAAGTTATGAGATTTTTAACGGACCAATCCTGTCCCGGCCTGTTAAAAATATAACTTTAAAAATAAAGTCAAAATTAGCCGACGGAGTCTAAACGAAAGTTGTAGAGTACGTCTCCACCTACACGTGGATATAAATAACGTCAAAAACGGAGTTCGTATGAACGAGTTACAAATTATAATAACATATTTACGTATTAAAATGAAGTATAAATCATATATACGTAGACATATATATACATATGTATATATCATTAGAAAGGTATCGACGATGCGGTCATTATAAGACTATTGTTGAGTTCTTTCGACATTAGTTTAGTACAAATATCGTTAAATCTATTTAAAATAGTATTATAAAGGGGTGTTTAGTTGTTTATATAACTAAAAGGCCATTAAGTAATTATGGAGGGTAGTTTTTGTAAATTCAATTACTATAAATAAGAGGCTTGGGCTCTCATATTTCTTGCACCATTCTCTTGATTTAAGAGTCTTTCACTCCTTATCCCCCGAGCATTTCGGTCCCTCGTGATTCGACTTCTCTTTCTGTAGTTTTAGTATAGTAAGGTGAGCGTTGAAGCGCTGCACGAATCTTTCTTAGAAAGATTCAGCGACGGAGTTCTGCCCCTACAGAGCCCGACTCCTAGCTAAAATCCCCTTGTAAGTAAGTTATGCTTACCCTATTTTAAATATAGTTTATATTTAAAATTATTATTGTTATTATAAATTTATAATAAATATTTGAGCTATTATTATGACTTATATAAGTGTCGTTATAATATCTTTTTAACTACTCGCGGTACGGGGAATCTGGTTTAAAGGGCCGCATAGGGTTCTTGGATTTCAGAAGTGCTATATGCCAAAATGGTCCTGCCCTCCGGTGTTTTATGTCTGGCCTCTGTCTGTACATAGTGGTTGGAAAGTATTGTTTAAATGCTTATATAATAATAATAATAATAAGACTAATAATTAGTCATGGTAAATATTAGACTAAAATCTAGTGATAATAATACTAGGTTTCGTCGAAGGAAACTATTTTAAAGTAAACGAAGCGCTGTCCAAGTACCGCGTCACCACCTTCTCAAGTGAGTGCATAGTCCCTTTCATCTTACACATAGATATGAAGTATTTTAATATAAATTACGTGCTGTGTGTGCATATTATGTGAATACTTGCTGTCTATGCTGGGTGAAAGATTTTTATACATGTTTTAAATGATTTAAACTGTATATGTATTTTATATCTACAAAATGTGTTGGGTAAAACATGGGTAGATGAAATAGTTGTTTTGTGATAACACGATGGGAGACATTAATGTTGTTAGTGATCCAATCATCTAGTGGAGTATAGATGATGACCATGGGCGATACTAGACGGTCCGGTGGAACGCTAGTAAGCTCGTAACCTGTAGGTGTTTTTGAACTAGGTGCTCATTAGGTATTTTGAACTGAGTGTGTTCACTACGTATCTTTGAACCGAGTGTGTTCACTAGGTATTTTGAACTAAGTGTGTTCACTAGTTACTTTTGAACTAAGTGTTTACCAAATGTTTCGGACTACGTGTTCACCAGATATATTCTATAAGCCTTGGTAATGATGGACTTCGTGTCGATTCCTTAGGATGATCCTTAGGAATAAATAAACAAGGAATAGCTGAGTCTTAGGGTAGATCCTTAAGACTAAAGAAGATAATGGGGATGGGTAATTGGGTTGATTGTTTGGTTGTTTAAACATAATAATTATATTATTGTGGGTTGAAAACCCTATCTACTCACCAGGTTTCCCAACCTGACCCACTCAGTTTATTTATATCACAGGTGTTGATACGAAGTCACTTTACACTGAGAGATTTAGAGAGATGTAGATCACTAGTGTAAATAAATGTAAGTTCTGTTTATGCTTATGTTCCTGTATTGACGATGACATCCCAAACGTTTTAAAATGAATAAAGTACGTTTCTTCGAAAATGTTTTTTAACGTATTTATCATGTTTTTCTGGGAACAAATTCCGCAACATTTTTATTAAAAGAAGAACTCTGATTTTTATAAAGCATAAACAAAATCGGTTTTTTCTGGCCGTGAAAATGGGGATGTCACAGAATACAAGCAAAGTACAAGTAATACTTGTACTCAAAACTTATTTTATATATGTAGTGTTTCATACTACTTATGTTTTTTACACTGTTAATCATATCAGATAACCGTTTGAACTTGCAGATTTCATTATCATAGTATTTGTGAAAAACGTTATAAATTGACGTATTTATATTTTCACAAATAATTTTCCTCATACAATAGTTAAAAACATAACCTTTAAACTTTGAACAGGAAACTTAATAAATTGTTTTATCCTCGGTAACACCCCACGGAGATACGCGAGTAAAGGATAGTAGATAGAACTTTTGTATTGTCCTTAATAAAACACCCCTAGACACGAGTGTGAAGGATAGGTATCATTGGAACTCAGTTAGGTCCTAGTTAGTACTCCCCCTAGACACGAGAGTAAAGCACCATTAGAACAGGATATCCGTATTGATAATTTCAGTTTTAAAGTCATGAATCTTAAAGATTAGAGACACGTCCTTTGCAACACTTCCTAGGCATGAAAGTGGAGGACCGCCCCCGTAACCAGAATCTCCGTAAAGTGGAGAGCGCGACTTGAGTGTATAGATCTATACGGGACTGACTATCCTGCACCTGGCTGCTAGCTACAGCCGAACCAAAAGGTTCAAGGGTGACAAAAGTCATAGAAGATATTGGCCACGTCTCGAGTCATATCTGTTCTGTAGTATGGTTATGGAAATCGTAATCAAGATTATGATAACTTTATATTTAGTTATTAGTTTTATATATGTTGTAAAACTAATGTACACTTAAAGGGAACCAAACTTTCAGGAAACTTCGCACACACACACTTTAAGTATGGTAGATACTTATACGTTACTTTCAGGTTCGATAACACTTCACAAACACTTTAGGAAAATATAGGATTTTCCTGGGATAACAATTGAACATAAACGGAACCGTACAATATAACAGTTAACCAAACATTACTTTTAAGAAAATATGGGATTTTCTTGGGTCGTAACATTTTCAGAAACTAAAAGGAAACTCGTACATTTTCAGAAAGCAAAAGCGCTTATGAACTCACCAGCTTTATGCTGATTTTAAAACTGCTTGTATTCTCAGGTCCGCATTAGACAGGTACCCGATGATCCTTTTGCAGAAGACGGAGTGCATCGAAAACACATCTTGATTTTGTTTATATATACATATGTATAACACTGTACAACTTTACTTTTGAACAAATGTAAATTTCAATATGTAATGTAATGGTTGTTTACATGCTTACTATGTACATTGGTTGCGATATTCATGACGTCCTCCGCCCCGGAACGTTTCCGCCTTTGGTTTCGGGGTGTGACATTACTTTGTGAAATAGATGAAATGAAGACATTTCCAATCATACTGATTTCACAACTCTCAATTCTTATCATAAGTCACTACTAGAAAAACAGCCTTTTACGATGCTCATTGCACGTCGTAAAAGGCTCAGACGACTCGCAAATGCGTGTCAAGGAAGGCCCTGTCATAAAGAGAGATGACACGCATTTACGATGTGTAATTACGACACGCGTTTACGACACGCAATGCGTATCAAGGAAGACCCTGTCATAAAGGAAGACGACACACATTCGTGTGTCGTAGCCTTACGTCGCACGTGTTAATGACACGCAATGCGTATCAAGAAAGCCCCTGTCAAGAAAGGTCATGTCATAAATGAAGATGATACACATTTTTGCGTATCATAATTTTTCTTGTTTAAAAAAATATTATTTATAGATTTAATTATTTTCAAATTAAATTTGTATTTAATGTTTCATAATAGAAAATAAAATATCATATACAAAAAATAGAATCCATTGCATAAATGTAATGTCATACAAATAATCATTCCATGGAAAAATAAAACAAATCAATAGAAGTTGTAACAAAAATTTACAAACTAATAGTTCTAATAACCTAATGTGTGCCTCACTGTAAACAAGATTTGTGCTGCTTTTTTTAAATGTGTGCCTCACTTGTCTCCACTCTTCCTTAGTAACACCGCTCAAGGACTAAATGTATGAACTTGCTCAAAGTATCTATATTGCCTGCAAAAAAAATACTACAAAATAAGTGTGAAGATGGATTGTTACAGTGTAAGAGAAGTAAAGAACCTTGAGCTTCCTCCAATGGGACAAATGGGTAGTCAGACTTGATAAACTTTGCAACACGTATATCTCCCAATGCAAGATCAACATTAAGGTAATGGGGAACAACATCACCTAAAATCATATAATATTTATATACCCCTAGACTAGATAGAGCTTTGCTACAAATAGCAACCTACTTTATTTACTCTGTTTACCAAACCAATGTATAGGAATGGAACCTACTTTACTTTACTCTCTTATGGTATATGAACATGATTAGGATAGGTTGTGTTTGCTATATTTTGGTAAAGGGCATTCATTCATTCATTCTCATGTGTTTTGCAAATAGAAGACATTAGATTTAGATGAGAGCTTTTTGGATTTGGATGATAGACTAAAACTTAATAAATGAATGAATGAATTAGGATGACCTTTGATCTAAACTGAAGAGTTGGATCGGTACTTCGGGAAACAAGCCTAGCAAGTGGAAGCATCTCATCAATTTCAGCACGTGGAACCTCAAGCCTCATTCTCCAGCGACCCATAGAAGATATCACACTCCCTAAATTACCAGTCATTGCTCCTCTTAGTAAGCCTCATTCTCCAGCAACACGTATTCGCCTTGAAGCTCATACTGGCTATTGCTTTGTTCCAAAACAACCTTCTCAACAGTTACCTGAACCAAACTAAAATTAAAATCTCAAAGGGAAAATTAAATATATAACTATTATTTGAAACAAAACATCTGATTTAACTCAACTAGTAACCAACTGTGGTGAACTAGAAAGAGAGCATTCTGAAAAAATCAAAGAGTTGACCAATTATGTAGACGTCCCTACTTAAAACTTGTTCTCCATTTCCACCCGCAACCTACATATGTAAAAAGATTAGACAAAAATTAAATAAATTTCTTTCATTTATTTTTCTTTTTCATAATCTTGTTATGCTGCCTCAACAAGGTTTCTAATTTAAGCCACCCGTCTGTTCACTAACTCATGTGTGCTTCCATCACCATCAATGGTGGTTGTGTCTTTGGTCAACACTTACCTCCTCTCTTATTACAGTTCATGTATGCAATAGAAATTTTAAAAGTTTAGGGACCAAATGTAGTCATAGCGAATAGTTGGAAGACAGATTTCAACCAAAACCCTTTGGAAATTGAGATATGAACTTTGAACAACTATCATGGAATCCAGCAAGATTTGAACAATCTAAAAGGCTAAAACACTCCACACGGTTTCCCATCTGCATCACATTATCACAACACAAAAGATGTTTACTTTTTATACTAAAAATCCTCACAATGGATAAAAAGATACAAAATTACCTCGCTCCTCGTTATGCTGCTTATTTTCCCCAAGGTACTTCTTATATTGCCAAGCAATCCGCAAATCCTTCTACAAGCTCATAAAAAGGCAGAATTTACATTAATACAGTTGTAGTTGTGAAGAGAAAGATGCATGTTCCTAAGGGCAAAATGGGAAAAAGTAAAGTAGTACCTGTTCTGCATCAGTGTTACGAGATTTGTCATCTTTGGGGACTAAAGTAGTTGGCAAGGATCCAAGAAAGGCTCTAGGGTTTTTGACTGGGCTTGCATAAAGAACAAGTTGGTTGTGTACTAGTCCCTGAGACATGAAAGTCCTTAACAAAAGCATATGATGAGGTGCTTCAGTGTCTTCCATGATCATTACCAGACTTCGTAAATGGAATCCCCCACCTAAAATCTCTAGATATTACAGAAACAATTCATCCATTAGGAAATTGTTGTCATACTTGTTTAGATGCTTTAATAAAATATAAAAAGGGGGTATTGGGATTACTATCAAGATCCGGTATGCCTGATGAAAGAAAGATTGTTCCATTTGGTCCATACTTGAGACCAGGGACAGAAGAGGTAGGTGCAGCTGAAAAGTTCTTTGAGAAACTACTTGTCCGGACTTTGCTAGTAGCCATAAATATCGGATAGTTTTTTAATCCTCCTGAGAAATAAGAACAAACAGATCAAACAGGTAAACAACATATATAATGATTTTGGAGTAAATGATTTTATAAATAATCATATATAATGTTTGTAGGATACTTGAACAGCATCAATTTTGGAAGGAAACTACCAAAGCAGATATGCAATCTATTCCACATCGCTCATTAGTGTAAACTAGAAGTTCTCCAAACAGGATTTGAAGATAAATTAATTTATAACTCTCTGAACCATAGTCCGCGTGAACTCCATGGCAATCAGCGTCTTCATGATTCCGAAGGAACGAGACAAGATCGATTCTAGCTTTGCCCAAAAACCCTAGCTTCCGTGGCCCTGTGAGCATTCATTGACAAACAAGACCCTAACCCTTTGATCATGGTGACCAGAAACCCTTCAATTTCAATTGGAACCGAAACCCAAGTTCCAGAAATAGTTGATTTTGTTGCCCTGTGAATGTAAAGTGTTCAATTTCTTGTGAGAAATGAAGCAATAAGGATCGATCTATGGAGGATGTGGGTCGTAATTTGAAGGATGGAAAAAACCCTAATTTGAGGATGTGGGTCGATTTTCGGTATGCAAAGCCGACGGGGTGCTTATAAAAAGCTTTGAGAAGCAACTGAGCCAGTGTTCTTATCAAAAGCTTTGAGAAGCTTTGAGAAGCATCATAAGTCGTAACAACGATACATGCATTCTTCATGTTTCTTTCTCTTTTCGTCTCTGCCTCAGAGGGAGACTAGGGCTTGAAATTTCTTGATCTTCAGAGAGACATTAAAGCAGAGATCTGATGAGACGATTAACAAGTAAGGTCAGGAGTAGGGGAGAAGCGGATTGGAGAGGAGGGAGAGGAGAGAGTCGATTGTGAAGATGAAAGATAGAAAAAAGGTAGAAAAGAACAAGGCGGGTTTTTAAAATTTTGGGGATTTCATTTCCCCCTATCTACTAAACGAACGCGCGTTCATTAAAATTATAAAGCGACACTCACAGACGACGCGCGTTTAAGATACGGTGCCCTCCATGTTTTTTTTTCTTATAACACTAAATTAAGGGCACGCAATAATGCGTGACCTAAATCCTTAAATTTTTTGAAGAGATGACACCTTTTTAATGTCGATCTCTTTTGCGTAACATAGATCAATGAGCGCCGTGGTTTGCGCGTCGTAAAAGGGTCTTTTTCTTGTAGTGAGTATAAGAATATCAAATTCTTTTCACTTATAGAACATGGTAGATTCTAACATTTTATGCAATGATCCTTTCGTAAAGTCATGGATCAAAATCATAAAGACTTGTCCAATCTCTATAAAAAAAACAATTCTATAGATATGATGTCTGAAAGTACATTCCTTTGAACATCCTTTCTTGCATAAAAGTTTCTAATCCAGACATAGATTCTCAATATCCAACTCCCAATATGGAAAGATTTCCATATTTTCCATATGAAAACTCATTCTTAATAGAATCTTATATATTCATAATAATGTCGATATGGTCCATCCAATACCATACTTCCAACTACTCACAAACAACTAATCTTTAGCGAACTGTGGATCATCCTTTGATAGTTGTTTAATTATTTTAGTCAAAAACCGGTTCTAGTCCTTTTTCCCTCTTAATGCGCTAGACATTTGGAAAATTTTTGAATGGTCAAATATTATAGCATTTACAAACGATCCTTTACCTGAAGCGTATGGGACACGATGCATAATGTCTTACATAAAGATCTAATACTTTATCAATCTTCTGCCATAAAATTTTTATGTGTCACGTTCTTACAATTCGAACTATGAAGAGGGATACCATAATCATAATCGAAATTTAAGAACACACTATGTATACTTTGACTAAATTTATTAAAATTTCTCAATCTAAGCTTTAGATTTTGAAATGAAGCATAATATTCTCTCCCTTAATTATAGCAAAACAACTTTTCAACCCTTGCGACTTTGCAAAGTATAACTCTTGTTTTCTATAATTATTATTGCTAACTTGCAATACTTGCCATAATAATCATACAAGCACAACTTTTATGTTCCTACTATCATCATGATTATTATCATATAAGCATAACTCTTATGCTCCCATTAGCTTTGACATGTATTCAGAAAACAGCTTAACTTCCAGAAAAACAATACCTATTGAATTTCTTAAGCACATATTTATAATACCTAATGCTTTGATAATCCTTTATCTAAGCTTATACACCTTTGCCTTAGATAGCTCATATGTTTCTTTAAACAATGTAGACTAATTTCCAAATCTCACAACTCGAATCATGGAAAGGGATATCGTAACCATAATCGAATTTAAGAATACAATTTCACAATCACTATCTTCTTAAAATCTCTCTTAGTGAAAGCATTTCCTCACAGTCATTTTCATGAAGGAGGGAATCTTATGACACTAATATTTTAATGGTATATGTGTTCCTATCTATGCGAATTTGTCCAAAACCAAAGTTTGTGACAAATCCAAACTCTTATGGATCGAACTTTCTTGATTTCTTGCCTTATGGTAACACGAGTGCCCACCATGTCTTCCAAGTAGTTAAGCAGCTCATCCTTTCTTATCAATGTACTTTTCATTGATCAAGGTCCTTGCCTTTTATGCATTCAAATGTGAACTAATAGAACTCACATGCATAGTTAACTCAATTGGAACGACATAGAAACAAGATAGTGTCAACACGATAGGTTGTAAACCTCAAGTCATGTGCTAGTGATGATTGATAAGGTTTATTATTGATTAGTTCTTGAAACCTTTCAAGACCATTAAGACTCCCACTGACTCCTTGACATATAAGATTCTCTTATCAATAAAAATTTCTCGACAAACAAATATTCAAGAGTTAGTGTAGCTTTTATCAAGACAAAACACTTCACAAAATTGGTCCTAGTTGGTCTTTGTCTTATCCAAGACATCACAACTTTCCACATTTAAATGAATGTTATAAACCTTCTTAAGACTTGTCACTCAATGTCACAATCTTAACTCTAAGACGAAGTATGATTGACTTCTTGATTTATCCATTTCTTCAATTCTTGATTCCTCTTCTCACACATACAATTGCACTAAGACTCACTTGTAACATATACATTCAGTTATCGTGTTATGTAATTTTAAAAGTGAATAATATAATGAAATATTAAATGAATTTGAGCGTTGAGGTCTAAAATGATAATTTTTTTACTAGAATTGAAGTAAAACTATGTTTACAATCGTTCAGAAAGTGATGAGAAATCTTATGAGATTCTAATCTAATGTCAGCTATTGAAATTAACGAAAATATAAAGTTGAAAATAAGTAAAACTATATTGTTGAAACTTGTAAAGAATCTCGTTAGAAACATTTAGGCAAAAACCTTATCGAAATCTGAGTTATAACGAAAAAGTTATGACTCATTAAAGTTTCGTGACAGAACCGACACGATGTCATATGACGTAAAAAGTGAGTTTTCGATTGTCACACCCCCGAACCGAACGGTGGAAACGTTCGAGGGCTCTTGTGACTCAAATTGAATACCATCACAATGAATATACATGAATCATAACACAAATCATCACTATGCATTGGAATATTACAACAGATATTGTTTACATTCAGTACATTGTTTAAACATTACAATTCCATAACATAGACTGTCTAATAGATAGTTTAAGCAAAACACCATGACATGACTTGGTACTTATTCTCCGGCTTACATGTTACCTGAGAATACAAGTTATTTTAAAAAACGTCAACATATGAAATGTTGGTGAGTTCATAAGTAATGTTATGGAAAAATGATTTTTGTGAAGTTTGAAACACCCAGAAAATCCGATATTTTCTGAAAAGAGTATTTGTTTATAAAAAAAAAAGTGTGAAGATCCGTAAATATATGCTTGTCGATTTTGAAAACATGTATAATTGTTGAACTTTGTATACATCACACAGGTGAAAACGTCGAACTTTCCGGGAAAACCCGATGTTTTCCCAATACGCAAATTACATGGCTTGTTTATTGTTATACCGATACGACGAATGTTTTTGATTACCCAGGTGACATTGGATTAACTAGGGTTTGTGAGTGGTTACTCGCCGAGTGCATGAACTTACTTGCCGAGTTGGTTGAAGATACACGTGAACTCGACGAGTCCCTCTTATGGACTCGACGAGTCCATTCGTAGACAACAAGTTTTTCGACTTTTTCCAACTTTTAAACACAAATAAAAAGCAAACAAGCCTAGGCTCTGATACCACTGATGGGTTTTGAGCATTCTAACACTTCCTAAGTGTACATGCAACCCTAATAACCTTGGATCTATGTTTGTCTAATTATCATGCAAAGTTGAATTCCAAGGTTATATTCCTATCTAGCATACATGGGGAACAATTTTAACTTAAAGTATAGATAGAATAACTTACCTTGTTGTTGTTTGTGTTCCTTGAAACCTTGTGAGCCTAGCACCCCAAGTGTGATGCCTCAAATTCTTCACACAACACCAAATGCTCTTGGAAGAACTTATGAGAGAACACACACTTCTCAAAAATCGGCCAAGCCCTCTTGTTTCTTAGTGTAACCGATTTTGGTGGAGAATGAGATCCTTATATAGTGTTGACACATCTAGGGTTACACCATGTAAACCCTAATGTGTCATGACTCTTCATTTCCATGACCCATGGGTTTGTAACTCCCATGGAGCATCCATGGAGCATCCTATGGGTAGAACCCAACTTGATAATCCATGGAGCCTCTTAGCCCACTATACAAGATATGGATGATTTACATAATCAACCCATATATTTAATTAGTTCTCTTTTGACCACTTAATTAATTCTAAATTAATTATTGACCAAACTAATCAAATAATATTATTAATATATTAGAACTTATAATATATTAATAATCTCCAAGTGTTATTTCTCTCATTTAGTCTATCCAATTGCATGGTGCCATGCAACCCAAATGGACCATGCCGGGTCGGGTCAAGTACATACCAGAAATAGTTATGGACTTAGACACCTTATCCAACACTCTCCCACTTGGATAAGTCTAATAACTATTACTGCAAGTATCACTTCAGGAACCAATCGGCAATCGTAGCTCTTTTCAAGGTTTCTCAGAACTGAGAAGATGATGGTATGCCATTTAAGATAAGTGATCATATAATCCTTTGTTCTAGATATCAGTCGGACAAATACATGGAACAATGTCTTACTCATTGTCCAACAGTTTGTTTCCCGATTTCCGATTTGTTTGACAAAGAACTTCATTGAACACATCAACTTAGTTCTGACCGGGCCCGGCACATAGGTCAAAACAAAATCATCGAGGGGCCCAGATATCAGCTTCTAATCCAAGAAGGAACAGATAAACTTCGACTCATATGTTTGTTCTACCACTCATTGAATTACACACAAGAGCGCGATTTATAACATCGAGTTACCAATGCGTTTTTCGTACAATCAATGCATAACCAACTTGTAAGTAACAAATCATATCTCTAGGTTTGAAGACTTATACGATATTACCGTCTCACGATCACTCGAGATAGAATCCCATGAAGTGATTCCAGTGAGCGTAGGTTGAGTCCAATGCTCAGAACTTATGAGCACTCATGATTGTTGTAGCCTTGTCCAAGACCTCTACAACCAAACATGACAGTCTTGATTCATACCTACTTCCAACATATGACCGACTGTGGAGGTTTGAATAATATGTTATACCAAACAAAAAATTATTCTGGAAGTCAAAACATGCAAAAGAAATATAGTAAATGATCGACAAGAGATAGCAACACTTTACTCATAAATAAAACACTTTTATTCATCATCAGATGTCAATTACACTTTACAAATTTCGAGGTTATCTAACTACTAAATCTAATATCATCCTTCAGCCCTATGCTCCGAACATGCTGGAGATGCTTAACCCGAGTCAGTCCCTTCGTGAGGGGATCTGCCGGATTCTCATCTGATGATACCCTCTTTGCCACGAGGAGTCCTTCTTCGATCCGATGTCTGATGAAATGGTATTTTCTTTCGATGTGTCTGGATCTCCCGTGATCCCTTGGTTCCTTGGCTAAGGCAACAGCACTTTCACTATCACAGAAAATTTCCATTGGCTCTTTAATAGCTGGTACAACTCCAAGGTCTCCAATGAAGTTCCTCAGCCATAACGCCTCCTTTGCCGCCTCGCTAGCTGCAATATACTCTGATTCACAAGTAGAATCTGCCACTGTCTCTTGCTTGGAACTCTTCCAAGAAATTGCTCCTCCATTTAGGGTAAAGACCTAGCCTGACTGAGAGCGGAA
The DNA here is from genome assembly GCF_052625555.1 of Lactuca saligna. Lineage (NCBI taxonomy): Eukaryota > Viridiplantae > Streptophyta > Magnoliopsida > Asterales > Asteraceae > Lactuca > Lactuca saligna. Next base: position 56,861,025 of record NC_136423.1, read on the forward strand.
ATTATCCCTATCAGTCTGGAAGCTAGCATCACTATACCCTACTACTCTCAAGTCATCACTCCCACCGAGGGTAAGGACCCAGTCCTTAGTCCTTCGTAGGTACTTGAGAATATTCTTTACCGCAGTCCAGTGTGCCTTGCCAGGGTTCCCCTGAAACCTGCTAACCATGCTCAAGGCAAAGGCTACATCAGGTCGAGTACACGTCATAGCATACATGATCGAACCTACAGCCGAAGCATAAGGTACTAGACTCATTTCTGCTATCTCAGCCTCAGTGCTAGGGCTTTGTGTCTTACTCAATTTGACGTTACTCTGGATGGGTAACTCTCCTTTCTTGGAGTCCTGCATGCTGAATCTCTTCAGCACCTTATCCAAGTAGGTACTCTGACTAAGTCCAATTAGTCTTTTACTCCGATCTCTCAAGATCCTTATGTTGGGTTTTGAGCATTCTAACACTCCTAAGTGTACATGCAACCCTAAATACCTTGGATCTATGTTTTCTCTATTATACATGCAAATAAGAATATCCAAGGTATTATCCTAATCTAGCATACAAAACAATGAGTGTAACAAGATAGAACACATACCTCTTTGATGTAGAAAGTCTTCATGAAGCTTGAGTGCCTAGCCCCAATAGTGTGGAAGCCTCAAATAGAATCACAATCATCAAAACACTTAGAATAACTTGAGAGAGTTCTACACTTCATGAAATCGGCTAGCCCTCTCTAGAATAATACTAGTGGCCGATTTTGTCAAGAATAATATCTTTATATAGTGTTACAATTAGGGTAAATCCTTAATTGTCATGGCTTTCCATTTCCTTGGATCCATGGGTTCAGATACACCATGGAGCATCCATGGACCATCCTATGGGTTTTAGCCCAACTTGATTATCCATGGAGCATTAGCCCACTATATAAGTATGGATGATTTACACAATCAACCCATATATTTAATTAGTCTTCTTTTGATCACTTAATTAATCCTAGATTAATTCTTGATCAATACTAATTAAATAATCTTATTATTCTTATTATTAATATACTAGAACTTATAATATATTAATAACCATAAGTGTCTTATTTCTCTCATTATAGTCTATCCAAGTGCATGATGGTATGCAACCCAAATGGACCATGCCGGGTCGGGTCAAGTCTTACCAATTATAGTTATGGACTTAGACATTAATCCAACACCTTATCCCTAAAATATAGGCAGCTTCACCAAGGTCCTTCATAGCGAAACACTTCCCAAGCCAGGACTTCACTTCCTGCAGGGTTGGAATGTCGTTTCCTATGAGTAGTATGTCATCCACATACAATACCAAAAAGCTAACTATACTCCCACTAGCCTTGACATACACACAAGATTCATCTTCACTCCTAGAAAAGCCAAATTCCTTGACCTTTTCATCAAAGCAAAGATTCCATCTGCGAGGTGCTTGCTTTAATCCATTGATGGATTTCTCAAGCTTACACACTCTATTAGGGTACTTGCTGCTGACAAAACCTTCTGGCTGACTCATGTAAACATCTTCAGCCAATTTTCCATTAAGGAAAGCGGTTTTGACATCCATCTGCCATATTTCATAGTCATGAAATGCAGCTATGGCTAACAGAACCCGAATACACTTAATCTTGGCTACCGGAGAAAAGGTCTCATCATAATCCACTCCAGGAATTTGAGAGAAGCCCTTTGCAACCAGTCTAGCCTTATAAGTGTGTACTTTACCATCCATGTCGGTCTTCTTCTTGAAGACCCATTTGCACCCCACTGTCTTACGACCTGGTACATTTTCAACCAAGTTCCAAACTTGATTGTCATACATGGATTGTATCTCGCTATCCATAGCCTCTTTCCATTTAGCAGACTCGGGGACTGCCATGGCTTCCTCGTAGCTGTTAGGGTCATCTTGACTTACTAGTGTCTCATCACTAATAAGTGTCTCACCTTCCGCAGAAATATGGAATCCATAGTAATGCTCAGGTGCACTCCTAACTCTCGTGGAACGCCTCAGAGGTACAGATTCGTCAATTGGCTCAACAGGAGTTTCCTCCTCAAGTTGAGGGCTAGAGTTTGAAGTTCCTTCATCACTTGAATCTTGAATTTCTTCAAGATCAATTTGCCTCCCACTGTCTCCTTGGCTTATAAACTCTCTTTCTCGAAAGACTCCTCTTCTTGCTACAAAGACCACATTGTCACTAGGTCTGTAGAAGAGGTAACCAAAGGATTGCTGTGGGTAGCCGATGAAAATACACCTCTCGCTTCGAGGTTCGAGCTTATCATGAGTCTCGCATCTCACGAAAGCCTCGCAACCCCAAATCTTGATGTGGTCTAGTTTAGGTACTTTACCAGTCCACATCTCGTGAGGAGTTTTGGCAACTTTCTTTGTAGGGACTAGATTAAGAATATGGGCGGCAGTCTCTAAGGCATACCCCCAGAATGAGATTGGTAGCGAAGCTCGACTCATCATGGTACGAACCATGTCTAACAAGGTTCGATTACGCCTCTCAGCCACACCATTCAACTGCGGTGTCCTGGGAGGTGTCAATTGTGAGACAATCCCACATTCCCTTAGATAGTCGAGGAACTCTGAACTAAGATACTCACCACCTCGATCGGATCGAAGCATCTTAATGTTCCTGCCCAATTGATTCTCGACTTCCTGTTTAAATTCCTTAAACTTCTCGAAAGTCTCTGACTTATGTTTGATTAAGTAGACATATCCATATCTACTGTAATCATCAGTAAAAGTCAAATAATAACGATTAGCATCCCTTGTGGCATGTTTGAATGGCCCACACACATCCGTGTGTATAAGGTCCAACAAACCTTCACCCCTTTCACACGAGCCTGTGAAGGGTGACTTTGTCATTTTTCCAAGTAAGCATGATTCGCAACTATCGTCTGACTTTAGGTCAAACGACTCCAAGACTCCATCCTTTTGGAGTTGGCCTATGCGTTTCTTGCTTATATGTCCAAGACGACAATGCCATAATGATGCTTTATCCAAGTTATTATTAGTAGTAGAATCAATACACAAAACATTATTTCCTAAGTTATCTACAACAGACACATCTTCATACACACCATCACAAGGTAATGCTTTAAAATAAAGAACATTATTAAAGAAAGCATCAATAGAACCAACTTCATTATTAAACGAAAAGGTAAACCCTTGTTTGTACAAAGCATGAAAGGAAATAATATTTCTTGCCATTCCTGGCGAGTAACAACATTTATTCAAATCTAAACTAAACCCACTACTTAGCGATAAAGTATAAACTCCAATCTTGGTGACAGGTGAAGCTTTCCTATTCCCCATGATCAAGTTTATTCTTCCTTGCTCCACATCCTCACTTCTTTTTAGTCCCTGCAAGTCACAACAAATATGAATACCACAACCGGTATCAAGGACCCAAGATTTAGAATGGGGTGAGTTATTAGAAATGATAGTGTAAATACCTGCATGGTTGGGTTTGACTTTCCCATCCTTCACATCCTACTGGTATTTTGGGCAGTTCCGCTTCCAATGAGCCTTTTCATGGCAATAGAAGCATTCAGCCTCTTTTGGGTCAGAAGAAGGAGTAATGAAACCTTTCTTGGTTCCACTTGAAGAAGAGCCATCAAGGGTCCGAGCCTTGGTACCCTTCGAAGATCTCTTTCTCTTCCTCCCTCGACTTTTCCCGATTGCCAAAACCGGAGTTGAGTTTGGAGTAGGAGTGATAGCAACCAACTTCTTAAGACCTGTCTCTGCGGTCTTGAGAAGTCCCTGAAGTTTGCTGAGGGTGACCTCTTCCTTGTTCATGTGATATGTCATGCGGAATTGATCATAGCACGATGGTAAGGAGCGCAAAATTATATCTATTGCAAGCTCCTCAGGGAAGTTCACATTAAGCTTCAGCAATCGATCCACATACCTTTGCATTTTCTGCATGTGGCTCGTGACGGAATCCCCGTCCTTCATCATGGTTGTTATCATGGAGCAGATGATTTCGTACCTCTCTTGTCGTGCACTTTGATGGTATCTTTCCATCAAATCTTGGTGCATTTCATAAGGGTAGAAATCTTCATAAGACTTTTGGAGTTCAGTTGTCATTGTGGCCAACATGATGCAAGCCACCTTGGTCGCATCTCTTTCATGAGTATGAAAGTCAGCGATCTCCTGGGGAGTTGCAGTGGACTCATCAATTTCCTTAAGCTCCTTGTCAAGGACATATTCTTTGTCCTCGTAGCGGGTTATCATCCTGATGTTTCTGATCCACTCATTGAAGTTGGATCCATCAAAGGTAACTTTCCCACACAAACTCATAAGAGTAAAGGAGCCATTAGGATTCGAGCCAGAAGCAACATTGTTTGAAGACATCTGAAAGAAGAGAACAAGTTTAGTATAGATCTATGAGAGTCCTTAATAAAACACCCAAATGTAATATTAAGGCTAGGATCCAATCACAATATATTATAACTTAGAAGAGGTATGCCGTAATCCAAGCTATAACATATTTGAAAGGTAGGTGAATGACAATTCACCAATTTCCACCACGAAAACCGAAATATTAGATATTAGGTTTTGTAATTGGTTCTTAGAAATTCCTAGATTCTTTGAGATTCAATGAACTTTTCAAAGGCATGTTTCAATCTCGAGTGTGCCCTCCAAGTTTTGTGACTGGGATACCGAGGATCACAAAACGAGGTGTGAAGTAACCATGCAAATCACTTGGTACCCTTAAAGTTTATCACTCAATCGATGTGCCGGTAAACCACACACGCTCCACCGATACTATAATAAACCTTAAGTCACCCTTTACCTACCTTGTTAAGTCCAAGTTAGTGTGCCGGTTAACCACACACGCTCCACCAACGACTTAGACAAAGTGTAAAGTGTAATTTCATGGATTAGCACCTTATTCACATTTTCCTAAAGTAACTAAGATTGGGAATTTAATAAAACATTTAGTTACTTTATTATATTCATCATACTTTGAATGAGAATTTATAAGTCTTTGTCTTACCCGTTCGGCTAACGACCCTCCACCAGTCAAGCAAGCGGTGGGTGAGAGTAGACACCCATTAAGTCACCATTTTATAGGCAACAACCTTATACCCACCTTATAGAACAGCTTCGTGAATGAGGCGTACTAGCGGTAAGACGACTTTGTTCTTATACATATATATATATATATATATATATATATATATATATATATATATATATATATATATATATATATATATATAATTATTAAATCATCATAATATAAGTATAAGGGTTGAATTTTAACTTTTAAAATTCTAGGGGTTGGAACTAAAGTTTTAACTTAACTTTACTTGTTCTAAAACTTGAGGGCAAGTTTTGTAACTTTCAAAACTTTTCATTTCTTGTAACTTATGAGTTTAATAGAGTAATAAAATGAAGACTCTTCATTTTTCTAACTCTTGTGTTTGTTTTTAATGGTTTTTATTCAAGTGTGACTCTTGGTTTTCCATAACTTGAGGACAAGTTATGGACTCCATTAAAACACATTATGATCAAGAATTAATCTACCACATAGGTTACAAATAATTCCTATGATCATCTAAAACATCATAAGAACAAGAACATGAATATGAACTTATTCATAAATCAAAAAATTACACTTAAAACTTGTAATTTTGATAACTAGTTGTTGTAAATGAATTATCAAAGACATTACACCATCTAAAACAAGTTTTTTCAAGTACCAAAAAGTTTAGGGTAATGTTTCTAATTCATTTCCAGCAACTAAAGTCGAAATTCTGCAACCAGTCGACCCTACTCGCCGAGTGCATGAACTTACTTGCCGAGTTGGTTGAAGATACACGTGAACTCGACGAGTCCCTCTTATGGACTCGACGAGTCCATTCGTAGACAACAAGTTTTTCGACTTTTTCCAACTTTTAAACACAAATAAAAAGCAAACAAGCCTAGGCTCTGATACCACTGATGGGTTTTGAGCATTCTAACACTTCCTAAGTGTACATGCAACCCTAATAACCTTGGATCTATGTTTGTCTAATTATCATGCAAAGTTGAATTCCAAGGTTATATTCCTATCTAGCATACATGGGGAACAATTTTAACTTAAAGTATAGATAGAATAACTTACCTTGTTGTTGTTTGTGTTCCTTGAAACCTTGTGAGCCTAGCACCCCAAGTGTGATGCCTCAAATTCTTCACACAACACCAAATGCTCTTGGAAGAACTTATGAGAGAACACACACTTCTCAAAAATCGGCCAAGCCCTCTTGTTTCTTAGTGTAACCGATTTTGGTGGAGAATGAGATCCTTATATAGTGTTGACACATCTAGGGTTACACCATGTAAACCCTAATGTGTCATGACTCTTCATTTCCATGACCCATGGGTTTGTAACTCCCATGGAGCATCCTATGGGTAGAACCCAACTTGATAATCCATGGAGCCTCTTAGCCCACTATACAAGATATGGATGATTTACATAATCAACTCATATATTTAATTAGTTCTCTTTTGACCACTTAATTAATTCTAAATTAATTATTGACCAAACTAATCAAATAATATTATTAATATATTAGAACTTATAATATATTAATAATCTCCAAGTGTTATTTCTCTCATTTAGTCTATCCAATTGCATGGTGCCATGCAACCCAAATGGACCATGCCGGGTCGGGTCAAGTACATACCAGAAATAGTTATGGACTTAGACACCTTATCCAACAGTATGTGCATCATATTTCGAAATAAGCTGATTGGTCTCTAAATCCAAGCATAGTTGAGCTCCAGGAGCTCAGATCCACTACCTTTATGAGCCCACATTGCATATAAACCTTAGATCTACTCTTTTGGTGCATTTTGAACCCTAAAAACCTCATAGATGGATATTTACACGTAAAGTTGGAAACTTTACGTGTTATTCATGCTCTAGGAGCCCAGATCTTCGAATGACATGGACTGGATTCGAGCAAAATCGCATTTTTAGCTCTTGCATGGAGCGGACTCGGCGAGTCGCTCATCTGACTCGGTGAGTCTAGTCGCGAGTCTTCGGGTTTGTCCCCTTTTTGTTATGTCGAGTCGTGTGGTGAGTCCAGGAGGGACTCGGTGAGTTGGAAGCCAAAACTCACCCATAGTGGAACTCAGCGAGTCGATGCCCAGACTCGGCGAGTTCAAGGCAATCTCCTTAGATCAAGATCATACTCGGCGAGTCACAGTATAACTTGTTCATCGGATGAAGATGAACTCGGCGAGTTGTTCATACAACTCGGCGAGTAGGATGAAGGACTTGAACATCAGTTTGGAAGGAGAACTCATCGATTCGACGCCTAACTCGACTAGTAGAAACAGAATTCAGGACAGTCGTTTGGACATGGACTCGGCGAGTTGGCGAGCCAACTCGGCGAGTCGGGTCAACTGGAAGTTGACTCTGACTCTGTCTTAGGGCATGATCAGGGGTAAATGGTCATTTTACCTAAAGGTCAGTTAGCAATTTTTGACTAAGTGTTTGGTGGGAATACAGCAGGAGGATTTCCGGAACAGCAGCAGCAACAGTCAGACTATTCCCACGAAGATCAGCAGCTACTCCGAGGTGAGTTGCCTTCCAGTAGTGGTGGCTCTAAGGCCACAATGCCGGCTCACCAGTAGGAGTTGTATGTTAGATGATTGTCTTTGTGATATCATCTTGGTTTGCTACTACCTAATATGTTATATGTTGGCATGATATGTTGTATGTGATAGTAGTAGAGTTCGGTTGCTAGGACCGAAGGGTGGTCAGACACCCCAGATATGTCTGATATTACATTTGTGATATGATATATGTGATGGTAGTAGTAGGGGGTGAAATAGTCCCCGAGGTTCGGTTGTTAGGACCGAAAGGTAGTCAGCACCCCAGAATAGCTCGACATGGGTAGGTCAGCACCCCATAATGGCTTGACATGGGTAGTCGGCACCCCAGAATGGCCGTACCGGGTAGTCAGGCACCCCAGAATAGCCTAGCAGTATGTATGATATGTATTGTATGATATGTGGTACGATGGGGGAACTCACTAAGATTTATGCTTACAGTTTACAGTTTTGGTTTCAGGTACCTCTTCATCGAAGGGGAAGGAGCTGGCTCGGTAGCGGCACATCATGCACACACATTGGTTTCCGCATTTACTAGATTTCCCTGGGATTTATACTCTGATGTTTCGATTGGTTGTATGACTTGACTTTTGAACATGGTCTATGTTGTGATGTAGTTTGGTCAAACAATGTTTTTATTTATTAACATTTTCTAAAGTAATGTTTTAAAACGAAATTTTTGGACGTGAAAATTGGGTCGTTACACATAAGCCCAACAACCGAGGAGAAAGGAGGGTACGAAGTCCCCTTTATTTCCATAAGTTATTCAAGGATATCGGGAATGCGAAAGGCACTTGGCCCAACTCGCATTTGACTTTTCGACCTCACTAGCAGTACTAATGGACCATTAGGGCCCAATAGCACAATAGAGCTATTAAAAGTCCTTTTACATGTAATTGTGTCATAGAAGGCTCGTTAACATTTAAGCGCGTTCCCTTCGGGACCAAAGATCATGTTATTGGGATAGCAGGGCCCAAAAAACACGATTTGAAACTTTCAAGCCCAAAGATTGAATGTTGACTCCTGGTAGTTATCACGCGTTTATTGAAATACTATGGTTTATTGATTTTTGTTTTGTTATTGATTCGAGACCGAATCTATTCGTTTTGTAACGATATTGGTTGTTGAGAGTGTATTTGTTTTTACATTTCGTTGGTAGTCGTGGATATTGTATTTTGTCTTAATGAATTAATTTGTTTAAAAGTAAGATTTTTACCTTTTCACAACCTTTCTTTTATAAAAATATCACTTTTAGTCCTTTATATAAAAGAATTTCATTTTAGTCCTTAAAACATTATTTTGACACTTTTGTATCATAAACTGGTTGAAAAGACATTTTTAGCCAAAATTTATTTTGTAAACAGCTTTAGTCCTTCTAGATTGATGTTTTCTCGATTAAAACCCTCAATTTCGCAACTTTGACAGTTTTGGCCCAAAATAGACAAATTTTACATTTTTGATCCTTTTTGAATTTGAAAAGCATTTTTGACCATTGGAATAGTTTTATTACACTTCAAATCCCCTGTTTTACAGAAAATTTCATTTTTAGCCCCTCAAATTTAGAAATCTCGCATTTTGAAGCTTATTGGGCCGAAAAGCCCAAATTTAGCCCATTAAATTCGAAATTTACATTTTAAGCCCCTCAACAATGTTGATGTTCATAAAATTTATTATAGAAACTGTTTGGACCTTTTGACCCTCCAGAAATTTGTAATTTGTCGGTTTGGCCCCTAAGTTTTATATTTTTGACATTTTATGTCCAAAAATGGGTTTTATGTTCAAGTATGTTCATCCTAACCATATAAACTATTTTTCTTGACTTGATTAGTGTAACATAGTTTAAGTTATGTTTATATCCTTCCTCATATTTTAGATCTAAGTTTTTACACACTTTTTGGATAACATATTCATCACAAACACATGATATCACACACATACATGCATCAAATCACACATAGCATACATTTACACATAGATCTACACATTTACTTGTATTCTCCCCCCATAAAACTCATAAAAACCAAAAAGAAGGGGGTATGAAACTCACCTTGAGTTGTGGATCGGTTTTGAAGAAGAAAAGAGAAGAGTTTGTTGTTATTTTCGGTCCTAGCAACCTTTCTTGGAGGATCTCGAACTTAAAGAGCTTCTAAGGTGCAAGATCACAAGATTGAATGGATTTAGAAGAGATTTTTGATGAAATGAAGTGAGTTAGATCATAGATTTAACATCAACTTACCTTAAACGATGATTTACTTGATGAAAATCCTTAGACTTCAAGCCAAATTTTTGAGATTTTGGATGAACGAGAGTGGATGATTCTTGAGTGGTTTAGAGGAAATTTTGTTGTGTGTGTGTGTGTGTTTCTCTTGCTCTCGGCCGAAGAAAAAAGAGGGAGGGGAAGAGAGGGGATTGATGAGATGTTTACTTGGGTGTATGGGATTTGCATGAAGAACCATTAAACAAAAATGAGGTGGCAATGAAAAAATTCAACTCTTCTTCCTTGGTTGGGCTTGGGCCAAGAATGGAGAGGGAAAAAGAAAAGGATTGGGCCTTGTATGCTTAAGCCTATTTCATGGTTATGTTAACTGATGTTTGGCCCAAATAAATATAAATATGATTTTTATAACTTATAAGGGCTAAATTAGGTTAACTATGGCCTAATATGGTCCATTTAAATAATTTATTTCATTCTAGGCCCAATATGGCCCAAAATATTGAAATAAATTAAAGTGGGTCCAATTAGAGCCCATTTAAGAGGTCTAAGCCCATGATATTCCAATTGGAAGCTTATTGGTCCATTGGGCCCAATAAGGAAGTCCTTGTCCAAAATGGACTTAAACAAGGACTTCTAGGGTTTCCAATTATTTGTTGACTATTTGTAGTGCATGTATGAAGTGTTTGGTTGAAATTTTGTTGTCATAGAGTAAGCATCATGCATGCGTTCATGTTTTTGATTCATAATTGACATAAGTGTTGTAGTTACAAGGCACCAAAAATTTCTAGTTGTGACATCGATAAACTACTTTATAGACTGTATGATCTAAATGAAAGTCGTAGTATTTGTTAAACTGAGATTTTTCATAAAAAGAACGTCCAAATCTGACTTCGTATGAGGAAGTTGTGATTTTTCTAAGATTCGATATATCAATATACAGCTAAAAACTCAAAATAAACATCAAGTGATTTTTATTCAACACAACCTAAAGAAGAATCGAAGGTCTCGTCAATAGTAGTACAAGGATACAAAGACTAACGAAAACGGACGCTGGATGAAGAAGTTATGAATTTTTAACGGACTTATCTTGTCCCGACCTGTTAAAAATATAACTTTAAAAATAAATTCAAAATTAGCCAAAGAAGTCTACATGAAAGTTGTAGAGTATAATCTCACCTACGCATGGATATAAAGAACGTCAAAAACGGAGCTTGTCTGCGACAGCTACGAATTTTTGAAGCTTATGGCCCAAATATCAAGACTAGTTTGAGGAGGTACGCCTCGCGTAGAGGCTTACGCCCTGCATTCGCGTGGCAGGGCCTTGGATTTACCATGTCGCCCGTCTTCGCATGATAGCCATATAACAGACACGTCTGATCCACATGCCCTTTCTTCGGAGAACCAGACGCGTATCTCATACGCACCGCCTAGTAAAGTGCTTCGAACCCTATATAAGGGATGCGAGGCTGGCCGTATTTTGGTTGCCATTTTTCAATCTCTTTCACTCTAAAACCCCTATCTAGCCTACTTTTAACCCACAAAGTCCTAGTATCATCCCCGACACCCGAAGCAAGTCCCGAAGCCCGAAGTTCCTAAGAAAATCATCTTTCTAGTCAAAACTCTGCCCGAGTAAGGCCCGGTTTTCAACTAAAATCTCTGATTTCTTCAAAGAAAGTCATATATAGAAACGTAGTGTTGCCCAAATCAATATTTATCATTCGATTATTTCACGGTGAGTTCAATATATAGGAACTATTGTATGTTATGTGTTATATGTGTTATGTGCTCTTTCGTGTTATTATCCCGTGTTATTATTTCGTGCTATTATGGTAGCAAAGTTGTACCTTTGACCATGTGATCAGTGGAAGGACTTAGATTCACAGTGGCATTGGTATGTAGCCTCTGACCATGTAGAGCATGTCTCGTAAGAGAATGAGTTCTATCCCTATGACATTGGCAAAAGGTAAGATAGGGCTAAAAGCCTGAAATCTACCAAAAGGTTTAATCAGAAAGTATATGTCTTATGTGCCAATTGGATGGAAGCTTTATGTAACACCCATAATCAGAAAGACCAACAAAGGAAAGGAAAAACCCTAGGTTAAAGGGGTCAACTCGTCGAGTCCAGGGTGGAACTCAACAAGTCCGAGCGGGATCCGGGTCGAAGAGTAAGTGACCGACTCGACGAGTCAGAAAGTGGACTCGGCGAGTCCGGTCTGGATTGGTAAACCCTAAGTTCGGGACTTGGTGCCCTATTTAAATGTCTCATTCTCTTCCCTGAGGTTCATATATAGTCTCTCTCACCCATAATACTGAACCCTAGCCACCATATCCATTTTGAGCAAGATGTAGCCTTGGTGAAGTGATTTGAAGCTTAGAAGAGAAGGAGGTTCATGGTGGTGCAAGAGGAAGACTTGGATACATAGTTGGTGTGACTTTTCAGATCCTTTGAGGTAATAAGCTGACCTTATTACATTTAGATCTATCTTATGGTTGAGATTTGGGCATTTTGAGTATGGAGGAGGTTTATTTCGAGTTTGGAGTAGATCTGAGGTTGCTACCTCAGATCTAGGCTATTAAGGATCCAGAAAGCCATTATGTTTATGCCAGTAAGTTGTTGGTGAAGCCCCTTGGTCACAAACCCTAACCCTAGAGTGTTTTAAGCCCATATCTCTTTGGTTTCACGTAAAATTTGCAACTTTACATGAGGAATAGACTTGGGAAGGATGGATCTATGAGTTGGAGCCCCTGCATGGCTCGAAAAGCCAATGTATGGATTAAGAACTGAAGGGACTCGGCGAGTTGCATGAAGATGGGGATGAACTCGACGAGTTGGAAGAACAACTCAGCAAGTCTGTTGAAGATTGTCATGGACTCGGCGAGTCTGTTCTTGGACTCGGCAAGTCAGGTCGCGAAACACTAACTCCTTCTGGTTAAGGCTCAGATCAGTGAGTTGAATGGTGACCTAGTGAGTTGTACAGGATGGGACTCAGAGATCATTGAACTCGACGAGTCTTGGGCTGACTCGATGAGTTGGGTCGCATTATGAGATTTCTGAGTATATGCACTCGACGAGTCAAAGGACTAACTCGGCGAGTAGACTCAGCTAGAAAGATTGACTTTGACCAGAGTTGACTTAGTTTGGATTCCAGAGTTCAGTTGGAACTAAGTGATATATGTATTGATATCGGTAGCTCGGGGAGCTAGTGGAGCAGCGGTTCTGAGAATTTTCGGTCAGCAGCAAGAGGGATTATCAGCAAGTTCAGCAGTGCAGGTGAGTTTCCCTTTGTGTGAATGGGTCTATGGCCACAATGCCGGCCCATGTAGTTATGAGTAGGAAGACTCGGGGGTTAGCCCTAGGCATTGTTTGCTAGTATGATATTCCAGACCAATGTTCGGTGTCGGGCGGGTGCCCAAGGAATGGTTTGCATGATAGAGTATACTTGTGTCTGTGTGATCCATGTATGTGCCTGGTAGGAAGGTGAGTGTAGGCGAGGTTTCGTATCTCACTAATAGCAGAGTATGGACAGTGTTCCGTATCTCATTAGTAGCAGAGCATGGGCGAGGCCCAAGATAGGCATAGAGTGAGTGTGGGTGTGGCCCCGTATCTCACTTACCATAGGAGCTTGGACGGGGTTCCATGACTCACTAGTGACAGGACAGGGGCGAGGCCTAAGGACAAGAATGTAGTAGGGTATGTTCAGTTATGTGTTATATGCTATTTTGTACTATATGTGGTTAACGGGCGGGCCCAAGAGACATGCGAGGCCTAAAAGAAACAGATATGTATCTGAGCGGGGCTCGAAGCCAGGCGGGGCCTGGAGTGGCGGGGCCCGAGGTAGGGGGTGAGGCCGAGTATATGATGTATGTGTTTGTGTAGGGTATGTGGTAGGTTGGGGAACTCACTAAGCTTCGTGCTTACGGATTTCAGTTTTTATTTCAGGTACTTCCGGTAGCGGAGGGAAGAGCTCGGGGTGATCGCATGGCACACACCATTGCTTAGTCAGCGTGGGATGTTTTACTCTGATAATAAAATATGTTTTGGAATTAATACTCTGAGTTTATGTTATGACTTATGATACGTTTTTTTTTTAATATGGCTTTGATAATGATTTAAAGAAAAAAATTTGGTACGGATTTTTGGGACGTTACACTTTATTGATTTATCAAGTATTGAAATTGTTATGTCTCATCGATTGTGTGTCTTTGAATCAAATCATCGATTGATATGGAATGCTTATCACATGATTCACATATCCTTTGTTGATCCTTGTTCCTCTTTGCTTCCGCCATATTGAAGTATATATATATGTCATAACGTTGTATTATATCTATTATTGAACTCACTAAGTCAGTGGCGGACCTTAGTGGTGCCCCAGGGGTCCTAGGCCAATGCTCCGACGCCGGCACGTAGTGTAAAAAAAATTAATGTTTTTTTAATGTTTTTTCTATTGGGTGCACCGGTTTAAAACACGAGTGACACTACTAATATAGATTTATTTGGAAATTTTTTTAGTGTCACCCCTACGAAAATGTTCTGCGTCCGCCACTACACTAAGCGGCACCGCTTACCCCTCTCAGTATTTAACAACTGCAGGTAATAAGCATCCATTATTCATATACTCCTAATGAATCCGTTCATATATTGAACTTTCAGTCATGGTAACAGAGCACTAGTTTAAGTGAACTAAATACCTCGTACTAGTATTTTAGACTTAAACCGTCGAAAGTTCAATATATGAACGGATTCATTAGGAGTATATGAATACAAACCATATGAAAGATTTAAGTAGAGTATTGGGTAGTGATAAACCCTAGTATTCTAAAATATTAAGTTACTTCAAAAAAATTTATAGAATTAATTTAAGTGAATTAGGAATTTTGAGAAATTCTAGACTTAAACATTGATTGTTAAGTGATGATGATACGATGTGTATCTAGTATATTTTAGGTTGAATAACTAAATAGACACAAGCACTAGAATATTTTAGAGATATGCCGTGTATTCTAGTATGGCATTTGACAGATTAAATAAGAGGGTGAAAAGTGACAACAAAACTATTCATTTATTATAGTAGATAAGAAAAATAATGAATTACTAAAAGTTGATTTTTTGTTTTATCTTTTAAATTTAAATAAATAAACAAAATAAACTAGTGAGCTTTAATTTGAGAATTTTGAAAATTTATATTCATTTATTACTATATTTATTGTAATTATACATTAAAGTATTATATGAAATTTATTAAAATAGAAAAACTCATAAAGTGACATGTGGAAAAGAAATTAATTCAAAATAACTACAAAATAACATTTGACAAATTGAATGAAAATGTGATATGTGGCGAAAAAACGTTTATTTATTAAAATAGATTAAATAATTAAGGTTTATCCTTGATTGATCTTCTAAAAATATTAAAAGAAGAGGTGATGAAGGTTGCTATACATATTTTGTTCCCGAGTGTGTGACTATGTTTTATCATCAATATAATTTTAAAATCCTTTTATTGTCGTAATCAAATTCCAAAAATTAGGGCATCAAAATTTTAGTGAAGCATTGATTATCATGTATAAAACACCAAATAAAACATAGATAACAATAACTTAAATTAAACCATGCTTTTATACCATTCGTTGAATTTATAGGCATAATCACATGATCAATTCAACATATACTTTATAAATCTTAAACTAAATGAAAAACATTTACTTGGAGAAGATGATATCAACTGATTTGGAATATAACAATTCCATGATTCTTTTTCACTTCCCATAATGATGTTTTATCAATCAATTTGATGGATGGGTAGCACACATAAGATCATGGTGTTTATATGGAGAGAAATAATTTATGTTGGATGAGATGAAAGCAATTTAGATTCGATTTCACAATTGTTTGTTTAATTTATCAATTACATTGTATGTCTTCTTAGAAGACTCATCGATACCTGTTTGGTATGTCTTCTTAGAAGACTCATCGATACCCGTTTGGATTAAACTTATACCTCTAAAAGTTGTTTGCTTCGTTTGGCGTGCATGTATGGGTCGTATCCCCACAACATTGGCTCTTGTTCGTAGAGGTGTTCTGGTTGTAAATCTCGCTTGCCCGTTTTACCGGTTGGACCTCAAGGAGACAGATCATACATTGTTTTGTTGCCCCGCCATCAGTGATGTTTTTGCTTGGATTTTCAAGTGGTGTGGTTTATCGGTGCAAGCTTTTCCAATAGTGTCTAATTTCATTGACTTCGCGGCTAACTAGGGACATTGTCCCTAGAAGAGAAAGATATT
Source organism: Lactuca saligna (assembly GCF_052625555.1). Lineage (NCBI taxonomy): Eukaryota > Viridiplantae > Streptophyta > Magnoliopsida > Asterales > Asteraceae > Lactuca > Lactuca saligna. The sequence continues at coordinate 56,877,146 of NC_136423.1, forward strand.
TCTTGCTATTTGCTATGGCCTCTTGTGGTGCACAAGGATTGACCAGGAACGACATAATTTTCATACAGTTTCGCTTTTCCCTCTGTTCTTTGGTGGATAATGTGATCACTATCGTGTATAGTTTTGTTAAACATAGAGGTAATTTTGGAAACTGTAATTGAGCAAATTGAATTTGTTGCCCTTTTAACATTTTGTAATTTTTTTGCTTTCCCTGCCTTTTCTTTTTTGGCAGTGGTTAATATAATTTTGTCGTTTCTAAAAAAAAAAAATTATACCTTATGAAAAAGTTATAGAATCACACATATTTACTCCTTTAATTAAAAAAAAAAATCGTGTCCATCTATATAAGTTTAAAAGCATAAAAAGATTACAAAATAATTTGATGATCACATTAATAGGTTATTTTCTAACAATTCAAACAAAAGTTTTTTTACACATGCACGAATGTGTTGAAGCATATAATTCGGTGCTTACAAAGTACCAACTCTTTTCAGCTTCATCTTTCAAAGTCATAATCTATCTGCGTCGTTTCATATATATAGATGATGATAACGGGGGATGTCTAGATACCCACGTTCTACATTTGGTTATTGTGTTTTCTTTTGTGAGACAACCTTATTTACTGGTCCTCCAAGTGACAACCTATTTTATCATAATTAATTCCTGAACTAGTATCTCGAGGTTGCACAGATGTAGGTTACACAATCTTCTTCTTGAGCTACACTGCACACTCACCACTGCATCATTATCTATTGTGACAATGTAAGTGTTATTTAGATATATTAATTTTGTTCGGGAAAAAGTGGCTTTTGAAGAATTATGGGTCTTACATCGTCGTGATATCAACTTGTTGATATCTTTACAAAAGTATTACCTTGTTTTCTTTTTAACGATTTCCAGGATAGTCTAAGCGTTTGAGGTCCTCCAGCTAAGACTACGGAAACTATTAATCATTATCTTAAGTAATTATTAAATAATTGTATTTGTAGTTGCTTAGGACTCGAGCTATATATCGCATGTTAGGAAACATCTTGTATATAAATAGTTTATAGCTAGCGTTGATTAATGAATGGATCAAGGCATTCAGTCCAACCCCTCAACCCGTTTAATTTACCACTTACAATCGTCATAATAGAATATAAATATTTGGTAGCTTATTATAATTCGAAAAATTAATCCCAAACTCATTCCTCACGTGCCTTGGAGATGGAAAATATGATGAAAAAACACAAAGGAATTACAAGAAAAGCTACTAATTTGAGTAAATCTTCGGTTTCTTTTGAGATGACTCCAATTCTTGACCAGTCTCCACTATACCTGAAATTTTCAACAAGATTATATATATATATATATATATATATATATATATATATATATATATATATATATATATATATATATATATATATATATAACACGTTTGCAGTCTTAAACGAAGGTAAGGAGAAAAAAAAAAGATAGATTAATTACCCAGCATCAATGAATCCCAATCCAAGAACAGCAACAGCCGCTTGAGAAACAATCTTCAATGAAGAATTGAGCGTTGACTTTTGAGAAAAGTTATCCTTTTTTGCCATTGAAATTCTTGGTTTTCCATTGATGTTCTTCTTCGCCTTCACCTTCACACAGAAGGAAGAATAAAGGGTGGTTGAGATGACACTTTTGTGTGTGGTCAGCATTTTGCAATGTGTTTGCTTTGATGTGGCAGTGTGGTGGTATATGTATCATGCCTAGGTGGTTGTACTACATGCATAGATGATTGTAACATCAACATTGTAATTCAACAACTTTCTTTACATTACATGGCTGACAAAAGACTAGTGACAATATTGAAATTGAGTCCATTTATCTAGTATTTGCAAGTATATAAAAGTCGTGAGAATAGGGTAATTTCATTTGTTATATTCTTTTATAACCTTTTTCCTATAATATATTGAAGTTACATAAGTTATATTTTAAAAAAAAAATGCAATTTATAGTCACGAAATCCAAAATCATTGATCTCCATATTCATTAAATATGTTTAAATACTTTGTTCATCATTCTATCTCATTATTGTTTAGTTGAGTTCTATCCATACACATTCTATACATTCTATCGTCTTTAATTTTATTCTAATAAAAATGTTTTCTACAAATGTCTCCTTTCTTTTCCAATTCCACCATGTGATTTTGATTTTTGATTTTTGGTTTTTGGTTTTTTTTTCTGTTTTGTTTTTTATCGTTTTTAATTTTTTTTTTAATTTATATTATTATTATTATTATTATTATAAATTTCACATAACATTTTAATATTCGGATGAAATTATAAATTCGAACGGCCATATAAAATTGGTTTTTAAATATTTTTATATTTAATATTAGTATTATTATTGTTATTATTATTATAAATTTCAAACAACATTTTATAAACTGGATATTAGAAATTCGAACGACAATATAAAATCGGAACAAAAGCAAATTTTGTTCATATTAATTATGGATAATAATTGATACGTTATTACAATTGTATGGTGCGTTATACGGATTAAAAACATTATCTAAGTTAAATATACAATTATATATATATATATATATATATATATATATATATATATATATCAAATCAAATGTTAAAATTTTGATTTAACTGATTTTAGGAGGATAAATATGGTTAAAGAGGATATTTATAGCTCAACCCTAAAAAATATCCCTTGCAGTGCGCTTAGATGGTACCTAAAAAATTCTATTTTATTAAGTTTAGTCTAGGTGACATTTAGGTTTATTTATATATTACTTTCAATGAATTATATGAATTAAAATTAAAATTTATATATATATATATATATATATATATATATATAGGGCTAGGTTATTTTTGTTTTTTACATTTATTGTGTGCTACAATGCACCAATAGAAATTTAGTAAATTAAATAATTATTTAATTAAATATATATAAATATTAAATGATTTCCATAATTATATGTATATTAAATAATATCCATAATTATAATTCTCTTTTTATAGAAACTAATTGAATTCGTCATTAATGTTAGCAATAACATTCTTTCAATTTGCATCTAGGTTTTTATATATGAGTTTATATTTTGTTTCAGTGCCCACTCACTTAAAATACAATAAAATTGCATATAATATGAAGAACGAGAGTGTATTCTACTAGAATACACTCTCATTCTTCTAAATATGAATTCATTCTAAAAGAATATTATTATTAATATTAATGACAAATTTAATTGGTTACCATAAAAACGAGTTATAAGTATGGATAGCATTTAATATACATATAATTAATTAAATTTATATTGGTGAATTATAGCACACAATAGATATGGAAAACATTTGAACCTACCTCTATATAGGGTTAGATTATTTTGTTTTTTTTACATTTATTGTGTGCTAGAATGCACCAATAAAAATTTAGTAAATTAAATAATTATTTAATTAAATAAATATAGATATTAAATGATTTCCATAATTATATGTATATTAAATGATATCCATAATTATAATTCTCTTTTTATAGAAACTAATTAAATTCGTCATTAATGTTAGCAATAATATTATTTCAGAATGAATTTGCATCTAGGTTTTTATATATGAATTCATATTTTGTTTCAGGACTCACTCACTTAAAATACAATAAAATTGCATAGAATATGAAGAACGAGAGTGTATTCAACTAGAATACACTCTCATTCTATTGGATTACACTCTCATTCTTCTAAATATGAATTCATTTTGAAAGAATATTATTGTTGGCATTAATGACGAATTTAATTGGTTTCCATAAAAACGAGTTATAAGTAATACTAAATTCTTATTGGTGCATTCTAGCACACAATAGATATGGAAAACATTTGAACCTACTTCTATATAAGGCTAGGAATGTAAGAAATAAATTTTGGGTAGGAATGTAAGAAATATATATGATATTGTTAACTGAAAATTTAAAATAATAAATTACAAGAAAACAATATTATTTAATTGCAGATATACAAGATAGTTTAAACCTCTTATAATGTATGAATGCTAACACTCTATATATATTACTACATATATTAAATATCTTTTAATTAATTTTTTTCTTAATCGAAAATTTAAAGTAATAAATAACAAGAAAACAAGATTGTTATAATTGCAATAAAAAAAAAGTTGGTATAAACCCCTTGTAAAGTATGAATAGTAACATCCTATATATAGTAGTACTTTACAATTTTCCTGAACCATTGTTGGCATGTCATTCAACATGAAGTCATACCCATTTCTTATGTTTTTATTATTATTAGTTCCTTTATTTTTCAAAGCAAGTCTAGGAAGACTACCAAGAGCCAACACCATCACAACCCATGTTTTTACACCAACAGAACCTCAAATTGACAAGATAACCACAAGTGACACTCTCATCATGATAAATAATGGTCATCAACTAGATTTTCTAGCCGAAAAGAATTTTCGTCCCACCACACCGGGGCATAGTCCTGGTGCTGGTCATTGATCATAATAGATTCATTGTAGCTCCATCTGAAATAAATGTAATATGATACATTCTTCTAAATATAAGTTGTTGCTTTTATCTTAAATCTCAGATTATTTACCGAATGCGGTAATTTAATGTTTATGCTTTTACCTTTCTATCATCGCAAATTTTCATCTCTCTCTCTCTCTCTCTCTCTCTCTCTCTATATATATATATATATATATATATATATATATATATATATATATATATATATATATATATCTTACTTGATCTTGGTTCTCTCTCTAGATCTCTCTCTTTATATATATATATATATATATATATATATATATATATATATATATATATATATATATATATATATATAGAGAGAGAGAGAGAGAGAAAGAGACAATGAGAAACCGTTCTAAACCATGGAATCAAAAAAACAATCTCATCTATATATTTTCATTATTTATGGTAGACATGTATGTACCAAATCATAATAAAAAAAATCTATTTTTTTGTGATTTTAATTTTATGACTACTTTTTTATAAAAAAAAAAAATGAATATACCAAAATTTATAATTTTTTATACTTTATCAATAGACATCTATATAAATGTTTAAAAAATAAACTTTTGTTATTTTTTAAAATTCTAATTCATTTTGTTGTTATTTTAATATTTATGTTTATTTTTTAACGAAAAAAAAATAAAATAAATATATCAATATTCATAATTTTTTTACTCTTCAAATAAACACTATATTGATGTATAAAAATGTTTTTTTTTCTAAATTTTAAATCAAAAAATTACGTTGTGAGTGTTGAAAACTTAATTATACACACTTAAAATTTATAGTGTGAATAATATTAAGTCATATTCAAGTTGTGGATGCTAAAAAATAAATTATATATTGTCCATATTCATAGAGTGAAAAAATTCAGTTGTAAATTTTACAAAAGTAATTTAAAAATAATCAAAACATTAAAATGGTATAATCTTACAAGTATATATATATATATATATATATATATATATATATATATATATATATATATATATATATATGTGTGTGTGTGTGTGTGTGTGTGTATTGGGAACATATTTGTATAGATTTAATGATGCAAAAGGTGTTCATTATAGTTATAGTTTTAATGTTCATTGTAGAGAGTTAGTCTTCTCTAAGCAAGTGTATATAATACAACTAAAACAAGCTCATATGTCAGAGTTTGTTTATTTAGTTAATCTGAAGATATGATGATGATTCTAAGGGCTGGTACTAAAGATATATGTTACTGCTCTACCTAACACTAAAGTTTAAATGTCAAAGACTGAAGACCATATTTCTATTGCCTTAGTGGATCAGATATGGACTGATCGCTAAAGTTATGGTATTGTTGAAGATCATCCCTTGATGACCAAAAGACACTAAAAGCACATTCAACACGAAAGGCACTAAAAATATCAGTATGAAGTGCACCTTTCACTAAAGATATGATCCGATAATACTGATGTTGATTTGTGTGTCGATAAGCTAAAGATCTTACACCAGCGACACATTGATGATATGATACGTTAATGGTTATACACTATTTGCTGAAGCTGAAGCTACTATAGCTAAAGCTGAAGCCGATCAATGGATGTCATTTCCTAACGTTGTTGTTGATGTCCCTAATCAGCGTTTGTCATATAGGTGTTGATGTACGACTCTGGAGCAGATTAGAATTACATGGTGAAGAAGTATTTTGAAGATCTTGTCTGATTTGTTCCTTAAATACTATATCCGCATCATCATTGAAGATTCAACCCCTCAAAATTAGGGATTTGATGTAGTTAGAACATCGGGAGAATCTGAAGAATTCTTATCTCCTAGGTTTAGACTAGTATTTATACCAACCTCTCTCATTAGTTGATAGTTGATCATTTGTATTGTATTATGAAGAAAGAGTTTTTGTAGATAGATCTGAGAGTTCTTAGTGAGTTCTTGGAGAGTATTCAAAATATTTGTTATATTTGAATCATTGTAGTCTTTCTCTTTATGAGAACATTTTCTTAATGAAAAAAACCGACAAATAAAATTGATTTTTATTTGTTAAATACTTGTGTTATTATGCCACATTTCTATTAGATTCATACGCAGGTGCTAGGGTTTGGGACCTCCTATTGGTATCAAAGCAGGCTAGAACATCCGTTCTAATATCTTTTGAAGATTTAGAAGTTCAAACTTTATTCAGAAACTTAAAAATCAGAAAAAGAAGAAGAAGAAGAAGAAGAAGGACAAGAAGAAGAAGGAAGAGGGGGAGAAGAAGAAGAAGAAAAATCTCATACAATCATCCAGATATGAAGAATACCTTAGATACAGAGAAAAGAGAGTATGGTATGTTCTCTCATCTGTGGTACTATGTAACTGAATCAAGTATGTGTTATGACATCCCCATTTTCACGGCCAAAAAAAACCTTTGTAATTATGCTCATTTTAAAACATAGTTTATTTATAAATGCGGAATTTGCTCCATAAAAGTTTTTCCAAAGCAATTTTTTTCATTGATTTATTAAAACTTGGGATGTCAAACTGATACAAAAAGCATAAGCATAAATGTAGTCATTACTGTCCTTACAATATCTTTTCTAATATGGCCTAAATTGCCTCAAATCTCTCATCAGGTTTGAGCATCATTATCTTTGTACTGCTTCCTGAGATGTAAAGAAAATGTGTGTTAGGTTGGGAAATTAGGTGATTAAATAGGGTTTTCGACCTACAATAATATAGTTAATATATTTAATTATCAAACAGCTAACCCAGTTACCTATAGGTTATGAGCCACTCAATGTTCCACGAGACTATCTTAAATAGTCTGATGGTCGTCATCTATACTCTGTTAGATGACTACATTGCAAACATTACAATCATCGGAAGAAAAAATTCATGGCATCTCGTAATTATCTCTCATCTCTCATCTTACTTCGCCCATCACTACCCGATATATATATATATATATATATATATATATATATATATATATATATATATAAGTACAAGATACTTGTATAATTAAATGAATTAAAATTGTGCCATATAGGTTCATACAACACATATTGCAGATAATAGGCATATATTGAATTCAATCGTCTAAGTACTTCATATCTATGTGTAAGATGAAAGTAACTATGCACTCACTTGTTAAAAGTGGATGACTCGAAATTTGTGTAGAACTTCGCTTTTCCTTTTAACATGACATAAGTATGATTAATACTGAGTCTTAGTTTACTGATCTTGTTGACTAATGATAGTCTATATTCCTCACTAATCACAATGTCTATATCAAGATCTATCAAGTAAGAAACAACCAAGTAGGATCATATTTGAGCTAGTGTCTGTTTGGTATACATAATATATTGTTTGGAAATCCTACTTTAAACACCCCAATTAATCCAACCTAGACGACATTCCATAAGTAAATCAATCAATATAATGACTTGGAATTATTGATAATTCTTATTTATAAATTCATAAAAATGACTATGAACATAAATATAAGTTACATTGAAAACGATTTAATTGTAGCTTAACTTACAGAGATTTTCCTGAAAAAAAGTTCGGAAATCGCACTGGCAGAATCCCAACTCGAGAGGTTCCACTTGTCGGGCTCTCAGGGACTCCAAAGATTCACTAGAACCTTAAAATTAAAGAGATTTTCAGCCAATATACAGAGAAAATCGAGAGACAGAGAGAGCGATAGTTAGAATGGTTTGACGAATGAAAGAAACTAGGACTTCTATTTATACTAGGGGTTCGCTCTCTGCACCCTAGATGGGTGTTGTGCATCTTTTGAAGGGTGTTGATGTGGCTTCATTCAGAGGGTGAAACGTGGTAAAAATTTGGCGGTCCGCGTCGGGTTGTTAATACACGTGACAAACGTTGTCAGTGCGAACGAAACTCTAATATTCATTAAAAATTTGTATCTTCTTTATACGAACTCCGTTTTCAACGTTCTTTATATCTGTGCATAGCTAACAATGAGATCTACAACTTTTGTTTAGACTTTGTTGGTTATTTCTCACTTTGTTTTAAAAGTAATATTTTTATAGGCTTAGACTATTAAAGTCCATATAAAGTTCATAACTCTTACATATGATAATCATTCTCAATTGTCTTTAAATCGATGGAATCGTAGCTACGATATCTTCAACTCTCATTTAGATTGTTTTAGATAATGATCAACCGTTTCTCTTTCGGTTTCTGTGTCGTGCATTGGACGTTCCCTATATGTGTGTTCTTGATTTTACGATTCCTAAGACATTTGTTTAGGTTATTTATCCTAAATAACCCTCTATCAAAAATATAGTTTATCATCGTGATGAATAATTATCCTATTATTCTTTAATCATCTAGCCATATGTTGCGAGCGTCACAATTATCTCCCCCTTAGGATGACTACGTCCTGAAATCATCAGCAAAACATGGTTTGTATAATTACTCCTCTCGTGACCTTTTTATCAAAGGTAATTACTCTAACTCTTATCTATCTTAAAATGAGTTTCTAACTCTTCGAGTTCATGACTGTTAGCGATGCTAAATCTTGCATCTGCTCTTCAATTATAAATTCAATCTTCATTAGAGACTCATGTTCCTTCTAGAACATACTTAACCTAAGATGAATTATTTTCTTCGACTGTGGTAACAAACCGAATGATTATGCTCTAATTTTCTTTCATGGAAAACCATAGATCTAAACCCTTAAACCCGAACACTGTTGCTTTATCTGTCCCAATGCCTTTGTCTTTTATAATAAAAAAAACTTAGATTTAAAACCTCTAACAGAAACATCCTCTCTCTATCTCTCTCTCTCTCCTCTCTCTCTCTCTCTCTCCTCTCTTCTCTCTCTCTCTCCTCTCTCTCTCTCTCTCACACACACACACACTCTCTATCCATCTTTCTAAATGGAATCCCCTAGATACGTTTTTTTGTTTTATTTTGATTATGTGTTTATGTTGTTAACTATTTGTACATGTAACTATGTGTGCGTGTTGAATCTGTTTCTTTTATTTTATATGCCTCTTAATCTGAAATGATCGGGGGATAAGGAGCGAAAGACTCTTGAATCAAAAGAATGGTGCAAGAAATATGAGAGCCCAAGGCTCTTATTTATACTAATTGAATTTTCAAAAACTACCATCCATAATTACTTAATGACCTTATAGTTATATAAACAACTAAACACCCCTTTATAATACTATTTTAAATAGATTTAACGATATTTTTACTAAACTAATTTCGAAATAACTCAACATTAGTCTTATAATGACCGCATCATCGATACCTTTCTAATGATATATACATATGTATATATATATATATATATATATATGTGTGTGTGTGTGTGTGTGTATGTATATATGATTTATACTTTATTTTAATATGTAAATATGCTATTATAATTTGTAACTCGTTCATACGAATTCCGTTTTTGACGTTCGTTATATTCACGCGTAGGTGGAGACGTAGTCTATAACTTTCGTTTAGACTCCGTCGGCTAATTTTGACTTTGTTTTTAAAGTTATATTTTTAACAGGAACAGAATTAGTCCGTTAAAATCTCATAACTTCTTCATCCGATGGCCATTTTCGTCTGTCTTTTTATCGTTACGCTAATAATAACAAGATCTTCGATTCTCATTTAGGTTGTGTCGGCTAAAAACCGCTCGATCTAATACTCAAACTTTTGGTTGTACACCACTAAGCCGAAACTTCGAAAAATCATAACTTCCTCATACGAAGTCAGATTCGGGCGTTCTTTTTATGGACGTTCTCAGGTTAACATATTCTATGACTTTTATTTAGATTACTAAGGCTAAAAGTCGCTCTATCATAAATTCACTATTTACGTCTTCGCGGTGCCGTGCCGGTTACGTCGCTAAACTTCGACGGGTTATAACTTCTTCGTTATAACACGGATTTCGGCGCTTTTGATATGTACGGAACCCTTGAGACATATTATACAACTTGGTTAAGATTATTTATTCTAAATAATCTTTTGTCAAAAAATCATTTTCGACCCCTATTATCTCTAAATTGACTAGCCCGGATCTACGGGAGTTACATATATATATATATATATATATATATATATATATATATATACATGTGTGTGTGTGTGTTTGTGTGTGTGTGTGTTGAGAACATATTTATATAGATTTAATGATGCAAATGGTATTCATTATAGTTATAGTTTTACTGTTCATTATAGTCAGTCTTGTCTAAGTAAGTGTGAATAATACAACTAAAACAAGTTGATATGTCAGAGTTTGTTTGTTTAGTTAATATGAAGATACTTCATATGGTGGTGATTCAAAAGGCTGGTACTAAAGATATATGTTACTGCTCTACCTAACACTAAAGTTTATTTGTCGAAGACTGAAAACCATATTTGAGTTGCCTTAGCTGATCAGATCTAGAAATTGATCTCCGAAATTTTAGTACTGTTGAAGATCATCTCCTGATAACCAGAAGACACTAAAAGCACAATCAGCACCAAAGGAACTGAAACTATTATAAGTATGAAGTGCACCTTTCACTGAAGACATGATCTGTTGATACTGATGTTGACTTGCGTGTCGATAAGCTAAAGATCTTACAACGACACATTGATCATGTGGTAAGTTGATGGTTATACACTATCTACTGAAGCTGAAGCTACTATAGCTGAAGTTGAAGTCGATCAGTGGATGACATCTTCCTAACGTTGATGTTGATGTCCCCGATCAGCGTATGTCATATAGGTGTTGATGTACGAATCTGGAGCAGATTAGAATTACACGGTGAAGAAGTATTTTGAAGATCTTATCTGATTTGTTCCTTAAATACTAGATATGCATTCATCATTGAAGATTCAAACCCTCAAAGTCAGGGATTAGATATAGTTACAAGATCTGGAGAATTTGTAGAACTCTTATCTCCTAGGTTTAGACTAGTATTTATACTAACCTCTGTCATTAGTTGATAGCTGAACATTTGTGTTGTATTTTGAAGAAAGAGCTTATGTAGAGAGATTTTAGAGCTCTTAGTGAGTTCTTGGAGAGGATTTAGAATATTTTTTATTTTTTAATCATCGTAGTCTTTCTCTTTTTAAGAACATTTTCTTAATGAAAAAAACCAACAAATAAAACTGATTTTTATTTGTTAATTACTTGTGTTATTATTCCACATTTCTATTAGATTCATACTCAGGTGTTAGGATTTGGGACCTCCAATTGGTAGCAATGCAGGCTAGAACATCTGTCCTAAGATCTTTTGAAGATTCAGAAGTTCAAACTTTATGCAGAAACTTAAAACTCAGAAGAAGAAGAAGAAGAAGAAGAAGAAGAAGAAGATGAAGAAGAAGAAGAAAATCTTATACAATCATCCATATATGAAGAATACCTTAGATACAGAGAAAAGAGAGTATGGTATGTTCTCTCATCTGTGGTACTATGTAACTGAATCAAGTATGTGTTGTGACATCCCCATTTTCACGGCCAGAAAAGACATTTGTATTTATGCTCATTTTAAAACATAGTTTATTTATAAATGCGAAATTTGTTCCATAAAAGTATTTCCAAAGAAATGATTTTCATTGATTTATTAAAACTCGGGATGTCATTATTGATACAAAAAACATAAGCATAAATGTAGTCATTACAGGCGTTACAATATCTTTTCTAATATGGACTAAATTTCCTCGAATCTATCATCAAGTTTGAACATCATTATCTTTGTATTGTTTCTTGTGATATAAAGAAACTGTGTGGGTCAGGTTGGAAAACCTGACAACTAAATAGGGTTTTCAACCCACAATAATATAGTTAATATATTTAGTTATCAAACAGTTAACCCAATTACCCATCCTTATTATATATATAGTCTAATTTTGAAATCCCTCGTGAAGAGTTCTTTGTGCCTATTGGTTTGTACTAAGGATGAGCAGTTTGTCCCAAATCCCGATCCCGTACCGATACCGTACCGAAACCGGTACCGAACCGTACCAAATTTAAAAATACGGGACGGTACTTGGTACTCCAAATACATGAAATTCGGGAATCGGTACTGCCGGTACCGGTACTAGTACCGAGTACCGGTACCATTCCGGGTACCAGTACCGGTGATGTTAATTCGATTCGGTACTCGAGATTAACTTTTGATCAAATTCGGTATTCGGGAAATTGAGAACAGGACGGGTCTGTACCGGTTTCGTTACATGCTCATCCCTAGTTTGTACGATGGTGAGATTTTCAGTTTTTTTTTTTTTTTTTTTTTCTTTCTTTTCCATTCGGTGGGTTTTTTCCGATACTTATTTCTCCAGATTCTTCTGCATGCTTCCACTGCTTTTGGATTCACCTATCTGCTTCTTCTTTTTCCCTTTGTACACCGCCTCCATTATCAGTTTCTACGTTGCAAAATCCACCACCATGGACAACCGTTATCCGCCGCTTCCCCTGATTCACCTCTGTACAACCACTCAGATCCTTAAACAAACCACTACCATCTTCTCCATCCACCACCACGTCCTCATCTTCATCCTCCTTTCATTTCTCATCCTCTCCCTCCGTTCCAACGTTGAAACCGCCACTCACTCCCTTGCTTCCTTCATTGACCATGACCCTTCCATAAAATCCATCCTGTCTCGCGTCCTCATCTCTTCTAATCCCGCCTCCCCGCCCGCCATCACCCACCGCCATTGTCGTCGGCCTTTCCGCCAGCTCACCCGTGTTGAAACCATAGATGATGATTTCTTCTCTAGAGATGAAGAGGTTGATCACCGATTCTTTGGAACCCTGCCCATACCACAACTGAATGCCACTTCCTTCATAGTTGACTTCTTGCATGCTCTTGATGCTCTCTATAAATAGGTAAGTCTTTTGACGCCTATCAGAACTGTAAATTGCTTTAATGGATCGACTGTTCATCTTGGTTTTAATCGATTACCTCCACATCTTTTCTAATCCCTCCTCCCCACCTGCCATCACCCACCGACATTGCCGCTAGCCTTTCCTCCAACTCACCCGTGTTGGAACCCTAGATGATGATTTCTTCTCTGGAGATGAAGAGCTTGATCAACGATTCTTCAGAACCCTCCCCACACCACAACTGAATGCCACCTCATTCATAGTTGACTTCTTGGATGTTGTTGACGCTTTAATCGATTGACTGTTCATTTTGGTTTTATTTTTGAATGAATCTTTGTGCTCTTGGAGTTTACATGAACCTGTTTAAACATGAAAGTGCTAATTGTGGCTTTTATTACTTATTTTCTTGATGTTTCCAAATTCCAAGTGTTTTACCATCATTATCTTTGTGCAATCTTATAGATCAAGCCAAAGGGAGTGACCTTGACAACATTGTTAGATAAAGCTACAAAGATTGCATTGGCTAAACACCCTGTTGTGAATTCAAGTTGTAAAGATGGAAAGAGTTTTCTCGTGCTTTAGAATGTTGATAAGGTGAACTTCTTACGCCCTAATTCTTTTTTTTTTTTCCTGACTTTCTATATTAAGTTGTTCTTCAAACACTGGCCTAACTCAAGGTACTAATAAGCTTGATAATGTCCCAAATTCAAAGTTTAATGGCAGGTATCCGGGTGGCATATTCAACCCACACAACTTTGCACTAACCGTTGTAGCCAAGGAGAAAGAGATTGCCAATGGTAAACTTTTGCACCATTCATCTCATTCTGTTGATGATCCATACATACAAAATCAAGACTAATGTTTATAGTTGCTATTGCCATTTGTGGTTGTACGGTTGGTATTCTTTGTTGCTGATGGTGATAGGAGCTTAGTGAATTGTGATACATCCTAAGTTTCCCTCTTTACATGACTTAAGACTTCATTCTGATTTAGAATGAGTTAAAATCATATAAGCTCACATAAATAATCTATGTATACAAAAATGGCAACATAAAATTGGAATGATTTCAACTTCACTTGTATAATGTATCTATAATTATGTATCTCTTCATATCATATAAAAAACTAACATTTATAGTTTAATTGAATAAACAAATATCAATGTTATAATTTATTAAATAGTGTATTATAGTTCTAATTGATGTAAAATTCCCAAAATACCCTTCTATATAATTGTGTATTAATAATTTCTAATTATGATTTGTTTAATGAAGGGGAAGAGGGTTAAAGAGATTTCTTGAAGTCGTTGAAAAATGGAAGTGTCGTTCATCATGCAAGCTATTATTCTGATGTTTAGTTAGAGGGTTTACAAGTAATGTACCAAATTACCCTTCTTCTTTTTCCATCTTAACATCATCTTAATATTCATTTTGTCTTTCAGGATTCAATATTGTTGATTGTAAACATTGTAAAGTTCCATTTTCCTTTACCAAATGTTGAAAATGTAATTTCTTGTGGTATTTATTTTGCTTCTATGGTAAGTCATTATCTTTAATTTTTTATACACCGATAAAATCACGACATATAAACATTGAGATTTTTGCATTTATTGTAATTCTGTATATTAACTTTTTTACCTCCATCATTCTGAAACCCTCAATCCACACACAAATTCACCAGTTATTTACATTTGGAGACATAATCAGAAGTCAACTAATGGCAGGGCGGATGTAGCATATTGGAAGGGTATGCAAATGCATACCCTTAAATAATTACTAGGATTAAAAAAATTATATATTTATACATCGTCTCTGGTTCTCTCCCTCTTATTCTTCAGGTTAGTTTCTGTTTTACTCTCACAATCGCCTTCAGTGGTTCATAGTTTCATGTTGGATTTTGTGAGCTTTAAATCAATTTCTCTCATTCACTTTTGTGTGTATCTTTATGAATATGTGCTAATTGCTAAAGATATAGTGAATTTACTTTCTTGATAATTGTATCATATAGTTTTCATTATTATTATATTGATAAATAAAGACTAAAAAGTACATGTGTATTCGTAATTGTTAGTGGAGTCAATGGCAATTTATCTTTTCTATGTTAAAAGGCATGTGGCATATCAGTAGGTAATTATGTCAAACCAATTTCCCTATAGGCATGCACAGGAAACACTATACATATATTTAACAATGTTACATAGAATTAAATTAAAATGATAAAGTAAACTATGGTTTATCAGTTTAGATGTTTAGCTTTTTTATTTATAGTTTTATTTTATCTTTTAATTAGGTTTAATTACTACTAAGAAATGTATATGTAAATCCTACTAATTAATTCCTTTGTTGTTTCACTTTTAGATAATTAATTTTGTTAACCTTTTAGGTTAAATATATTCTTATGATAACAATGAATGATGATGAAAACGAGTCATCAAAACGCAAGAAGAAACATGGGATGTTAGATTGGTTTGTTAATGCTCAAAAGAAAACAAAGACTCAAGATGATTCTTCATCGACGCTCGATAATATCACACATGGTAGCACCAAATTTCCATCTAGGGAAAGAGAAAGTCAATTTGATGTAAATACACTTCCACATGATCCAGGCTTGAGAAAGAATATCCTTGATTATCATCCCAATGACCAAGATGCAGTGAGGAAAGAATATACACAAAGAGGTCCTTGCCAACCACGTGGTCATCAATTTCTTCAAACTAATTTTGGAGGCTATATGCGTCGCTTTATTCCCACTTGGTTTGATAACCATCAATGGCTTGAATATAGTATTGAAAAAGAGGCGCCTTTTTGTTTTCTATGCTACTTATTTAGGGACAAGGATGAATTTAATGGAAAAGGTGGAGATGCTTTTGTTACGGATGGCTTTAAAAGTTGGAATATGCCAAATAGGTTCGATAGACATGTGGGAGTTGTTAATAGTATCCATAATCGAGCTAGAGAAAAAATTGAGATGCTTACCAAACCCAAAAATTCAATACAAAGTGCTTTTGAGCAGCAATATACAAAAGCCCAAAAAGAATATCACTCGTTTGCTTGCATCGCTACACTGTATAAGGTATCTTTTACATCAAGGATTGCCAACCCAGGGTCATGATGAAAGTCAAGAATCAAGTAATAAAGGAAACTTTCTCGAACTTCTTGAATGGTTAGCAAAACATAATGAGGAAGTTGATAAAGTTGTATTGAAAAATGCTCCAAAGAACTTACAAGTAACCTCCCCTTCCATTCAAAAAGATATCATACATGCTTGTGCAAAAGAAACAACTAAACACATTATTAGAGAACTTGGTGAAGATTACTTTGCAATATTGGTGGATGAATCGGCTGATGTAACTCATAATGAGCAAATGTCTTTGTGCTTGCAGTATGTAGATAAGAAAGGATACATAGTTGAAAGGTTTCTCGGTGTTGTACATGTCGTTGATACCACAACTTTATCTCTTAAAAAGGCAATTTATTCTTTGCTTGTGGAGTATTCATTAAGTCCATCTAAAATTCTAGGTCAAGGATATGACGGAGCTAGCAATATGAAGGGTGAAACTAATGGCCTTAAAACCCTAATCTTAAAAGAAACCACATCTGCATACTATGTCCATTGTTTTGCTCATCAACTTCAACTAACATTAGTTGCAGTTTCAAAAAAGAGCATAGATTGTAGTTGGCTCTTTGAGATACTTACAAACTTATTGAATGTCATTGGAGTTTCTTGTAAGAGAAAAGAAATGTCGCGAGAAGCTCAAGCTCAAAAGGTTTCACAAGCATTTGATGATGGTAAACTTGAAAGTGGCAAAGGATTGAATCAAGAGTTAAGTTTCGGAAGGCCGGGTGATACTCGTTAGGGATCCCACTATAAACTGATTGTGTGACATCCCCAAAATCACGGCCAGAAAAGACCGGTTTTTGTTTATACTTTATTTTAAAATCATAGTAACCTTTTAAAAAGAGTTATGGAATTAGTCCCAAAACAAAATATGATAAAGATTTATCAAAAGCATTTCCATAGAAATGTGTTTCATTAAAAAGACTCGTGATGTCATGTTCGATACAGTACATAAGTATAAACAATACAACATAGGCTTTACTACATTATTCCGTATTTACAGGCCTAAAATCCATTAATCTCTCATCCCAAGACATCACATCTATGCTCATGCGCCATTACCTGTAATACAAGAAACTGAGTGGGTCAGGCTTGGGAGCCTGGTGAGCACATAGGGTTTTCAACCCACAATAAATAAGTTTATTAACTTTATCAAACCAAACAAGCCTGATTACCCATTCCCGTTATCCTCACTTTACGTCCCTAAGACATCTAACACAAGGGACCTAGTCTAAGGACTATCATCGGGATGGACACTAATGCTAAGGGGATTCCTCAGCAATAAATGTCCTCAAAGCAACCATGTGGGGGATGGAGTACACCTGGTGAGCACACAGTTCAAATAAACACCTACATGTTGCGAGCCTGCTAGTGATCCACTGGACTGTCTAGAATAGTTCGTGGTCGTCATCTATACTCCGCTAGATGATTGGATCATCAATAACATCTATAACGAGGCCTCTCATTATTTTATTTGGTCACACAACAACTATTACATCTACCCATGTTTTACCCAACACATTTTGTAGATATAAAATACATATACATTTTAAATCATTTAAAACATGTATAAAATTGTTCATCCAGCATAAATAGCAAGTATACAGATAATATACACACACAACACATAATTTATATAAAATACCTCATATCTATGTGTAATCTAAAAGTAACTATGCACTCACCTGAAAAGGTGGTGATTCTGCACTCGGACAACGCTTCGATACACTCAAAACAATTTTCCTTCGATAAAACCTAGTATCAATACCACTAGGGTTTAGTCTAACGTCAACCGTGACTAATTAATAATATAGCTATTATTATTATTATTATTATTATTATTATTATTATTATTATTATTATTATTATTATTATATAAGCGTTAAACAACACTCTATACAACTCATAATAATATCCCAAATAATTATTTTAAGGTCATAATAATGTTACTATATTAAAACATAAGCTATACTAAAGATAGGTTAGGCGTAGCTCACTTACAGCGGGTTTTCTCAAAACCGGGCTTCGCTGGAGCAGCGTTTCCGAGCCAAAAGGCTCTTTTCTCGGGGATTCGGTAGCCTCGGGGCTTCCTTCGGGTGCTAGGGGGTTTACCTAGGCTTTAGGGGGCTTAAGGAGGCTTAGAGAGAGAGAGTGTGTCTATAGAGAGAAAGAAGGTTTGGGAGGTGTGAAGAAGAGGCTAGTGTAACGCCCGTTCCTGGTACGTATTTATTTTAATTAAATGTTCCTTTTTGGAAGAGCTACTCGGTGAGTTGTAGCCCTAACTCGTTGAGTAGATGTCGAGTTGATGCAGACTTTAAGTGATCTACTAGGCGAGTTCACGCATGGACTCGGCGAGTAGGCCAATCAGGAAGAGACCCTAATCCTTAGGGTTTGCACCCTATTTAAACTCCCTTACAACCCCATCTCAGCCCCCATCACCCTCAGAGCAATCCTTATCGAAAACCCTAGCCTCCATTGGTGAGTGTGAGTGATTGTTGCCTTGTGAAGGGACTTTTGGTGCACTTTGGAGCAAGTGGAAGAAAGGAGAAGTTGAAGAGGTCAAGGAAGGGGACTTAGATCTTGGACACATTCATTTGTGGTCATCCATTCTGGTAATAAAGTTTCCATCTTGGTTATTTATCTATTAGATCTTGTTTGTCCCTAAATTGTTGCTTTTAATCCCTAAATCCCCAAATCCTTGAAGAGAAACCTTATGGTTGGGTTATACTTTAGATCTGGACTCTCATTACCTTCTTGAAGTGTTCAGTTTCGGTCATAATGGTGATTAAGGTCCCTTTTGAGCTTAGAACCCATTAAGAGCTTAGTTTGGGCATTTGAAGCCTCTAAAGCTATGCATGCACATAAAGTTTGCAACTTTACGTGATAAGCATGCCCTAGAAGCCTGGATCTGTGGTTTGGAGCCACTGCATGGCTCAAATTAGGTCTGTATGGAAAAAGGACTGGATGTACTCGGCGAGTAGAACGATGGACTCGGCGAGTCCTATGAAGATAGTCGTGGACTCGGCGAGTTGGATGAGCAACTTGGCGAGTCCGATGAAGATTGCCTTAGACTCGATGAGTTGTTCTTCAACTCGGCGAGTCAGATGAACTTGGACTTAGTATGTATGCATCAAGGAAGAACGCGCCGAGTCTTCGCTAAGCTCGACGAGTAGAAACGGGTGTAAAACTATAACATATGGAAGGGACTCGGCGAGTTGGCGAGCCAGCTCGGCGAGTCCAGTCAACTAGGAAGTTGACTTTGGCTAGGATGTTGACTTTGACTGGGGGTAAAATACTCATTTTACCCTAAGATTGGTTATTAGTATCTGACTTAGTGTTTATGGAAATTGTAGTCGAGGAGTGCCGATTCAGCAGCCAGGCGCTCATCAAGCAGACTTTCAGCAGCTACTTCGAGGTGAGTTACCTTCCAGTAGTGGTGGGTCTAAGGCCACAATGTCGGCCCACTAGTAGGAATTGTATGATTAGATGATTTTCTTTGTGATATTCATCTAGGGTTGTCACTACTTGTGTTATGTTTATGTGTTTGTACGATATGATGCTATATGCTAGCGATAGTAGGGGAGATAGTCCCCACGTTACCGGTCGATAGGGTCGAAGGGGTAGTCATGCCCAGCCATGCTAAATAGATTATGTGATACGTGTTATGTGGTAGTGATAGGGGTGAAATAGTCCCCAGTATCCGATCGAAATGATCGAAGGGGAGTCCAGCACCCAAATATGCTAGTCAGTATCCGGTCGAGAGGACTGAAGGGGAGACCAACACCCAGATATGCTAGTCAGTATCCGGTCGAAAGGACTGAAGAGGAGACCAACACCCAGATATGCTAGTCAGTATCCGGTCGAAAGGACCGAAGGGGAGACCAGCACCCAGATACGCTAGTCATTATCCGGTCGAGAGGACCGAAGGGGTAGATCGGGCACCCAGATATGCCTGACAATATTTGTATGTTATATGGTTATTTGGTATGCGGTACGATGGGGGAACTCACTAAGCTTCGTGCTTACGGTTTTTAGTTGTTGTTTCAGGTACCTCTTCAGCCAAGGGGAAGGAGCTGGCGTGGTAGCGGCATATCACACACACGCTCTTGTTTTTCCGCACCATAAGACATTCTAGGATTTGTACTCTGATATTATTATGATTTACGTTCTGGTTTACAAAACGCGGGACACGTTTTATTAAATGATATGGTCGAATGATATTTTGTTACTAACGTTTTTGCAAATCACTTAATTAAAAATGAATTTTTTCGTCCATAATTTTTGGGATGTTACAGCTAGACCCGACACCTCTATTTATAGTGAAAATATCTAATGGACTCGCCGAGTAGGGGAACCTACTCGCCGAGTTGGTGCATGTGGTGGCCTTCTGGTGGTGCCACGTGTCCAATTATGGTGGTGCCATGTGACATCCCCAAAATCACGGCCAGAAAAGACCGGTTTGTTTATGCTTTGTTTAAAAATCAGAGTAACATTTTAAATAAAAGTGTTGCGGAATTTGTCCCAAAAAAAATATATAATAAAGATTTGTCAAAAGAATTTCCATAGAAATGTATTTCATTAAAAGACTTGGGATGTCATGTTCGTACTGATCAAAAGCATAAACAGTACAATATAAGCCTTACTACATTATTTCATATCTACAGACCTATATCCGTAATCCCTCGTCCAAAACATCACATCTATGCTCATGCGCCACTACCTGTAATACATAAAACTGAGTGGGTCAGGCTTGGGAGCCTGGTGAGCACATAGGGTTTTCAACCCACAATAAATAAGTTTATTAATTTCATCAATCAACAATAACCCGATTACCCGTTCCCGTTATCCTCACATTACGTCCCTAAACACCTATTATAAGGGACCTATCCTAAGGATCATCATCGGGATGGACACTACTGCTAAGGGGGTTCCTCAGCAATAAATGTCCTAAAGGTAACCATGTGGGGGATGGAGTACACCGGTGAACACATCGTTCACAACACCTACAGGTTGCGAGCCTGCTAGTGTTCCACTCGACTGTCTAGAAGAGTCCGTGGTCGTCATCTATACTCCGCTAGATGACTGGATCAACAACAACAACATTGAGGCCTCTCATCATTTTATCACACATCGTCTTATTACATCTACCCATGTTTTACCCCAACATTTTTGTAAATATAAAATACATATACAGTTTAAATCATTTAAAACTTGTATAAAAACATTCATCCAACATAGATAACAAGTATACAGATAATATGCACACATAGCACGTAATATATAAAATACTTCATATCTATGTGTAAGATGAAAGTAACTATGCACTCACCTGAAAAGGTGGTGATTCCGAACTTAGACAGCGCTTCGCTTCTTAAAAAGAATTTTCTTCGACGAAACCTAGTATTATTACCACCGGAGTTTAGTTTATTATTCGTCGAGACTAATTAATAGTCTACCTATTATTATTATTATATAAGCGTAAAAAAAATACTTATATAACCCATAATAATAGCCCAAGTATTTATTATAAGTTCCTAATAACGTTACTATAATTAAATAAAAGCTATATTAAAAATAGCGTAGGCGTAGCTCACTTACGGCGGGTTTTATAGAAAACCGAGCTTTACTTGGAGCAGCGTTCCCGAGTCGAAAAGCTCTTCTTCTCGGAGCCGTCGAGCACTCCGGGGCTTCCGCCTCGTGCTAGGGAGGTTCCCTAGGTTTTTCGGGGGATTTCGGTTCTAGAGAGAGAGAGAGAGAGTAAAGAGAATAAAGAATGGGAAAGGTGTGAAGAAAATGAGGGTGGGAGAAGTGGTATTTATAGGGTGAAATGTGGCTGAACTTGGTGCCACATTTCACCATCTGGTGGCAAGCCTTGGGGAGAAAGCAATGGCCAAGATTGTGCCACATCACCCATTTTCACACAACACACTTCCGACTTCTAAAATCCGTAACTTTCACATACGACCTCCGTTTTTGACGTTCTTTATATCCACGCGTAGACAATAATAAGATCTATAACTTTCATTTTGACTTGGTCGGCTAATTCTCGACCGATCTTAAATTTAACAGTACAAGGAGATTATAATGTTAAACGTCTGCGTACAATTCATAACTTCTACATACGGACTCTGTTTTTGTCTGTCTTTTTACCGTTGATTTCCTATTAATGAGATCTTAAACTCTCATTTACGTTGCGTAAGCCAAAAACCGCTCGAACTAAAATTCGAGTTTCAGGTCGTGCACTGCTAAGCCGAATCTTAGAAAAATCATAACTTCCTCATACGAAGTCAGATTTGGGCGTTCTTTTTATGAATGTTCTCGGTTTAACATATACTACAACTTTGGTTTAGATCATTAAGGCTAAAAATCCCTTCATCGGGTAAATTCACTATTTACGTCTCCCGGTGTCGTGTCGGTTTTGTCGTAAAACTTCGGCGGGCTATAACTTCTTCGTTATAACTCGGATTTTGGCGTTCTTTATATCCTCAGAATCCTTGTTTCGACCACTACAACTTTATGTAGAGATATCGGGATTATCTCATACTTTAATTTTGACGCTTATTTTTATTCTTTATTAAATATATATTTATAATAAAGTAATAAGCACACAAATACACATAATTCACATAGAATTAAAATATTTCATCTTTATTACATCAAAAAGAGTTACAATAGTTAACCTAGACTATTACATCATCTAAAAATGCTTAGCCCCGAAACCCGTACGTTACAATTCTCTCCTCCTTAGGATGATTCCGTCCTGGAATCATGCATCAGCAAACAGATGCGGGTAGCGACTCATCATGTCACTCTCTGTTTCCCAAGTGAGATTCAGCCCATTCGAATGTTTCCATCGGACTAGCACTAAGTCGACCATCTTGCGTCGTAGCTTCTTATTCTTACAGACAACAATTGCCTCGGGCTCTTCAATTAGCCTTTTATTCTCATCCAATCTTAACTCCGAGATTGGAATTACGTCAGGAACTTTTCTGGTGAATTTCCTCAGATAACACACATGGAAGGTGTTATGTATACCATCAAGTTCTTCGGGAAATTCCAGCTTGTAAGCTTGGTTCCCAATCTTCTGAAGAACTTTGAATGATCCAATAAACCTTGGACTCAGCTTTCCTTGTTTCCTGAATCGTATAAGTCCCTTCCACTGTGCGACTTTAAGCAGAACCGAATCCCAAACTTCGAAGGTCGTCGGGCATCTTTTCTTGTCAGCATAGCTCTTCTGACGATTCTGAGCTGCTAACATCCTTTCCCTAATCACCTTTAGTTTCTCGGTAGTTTCATGGACTATCTCGAGGCCCATAAACTGCTTCTTTCCGGCTTCAAGCCAACAAGACGGCGTACGACACTTCTGTCCATAAAAGGCTTGATAAGGTGCCATCTTGATGTTTGAGTGGAAACTGTTGTTGTAGGAGAATTCTACCAGAGGTAAGTGCTCGTCCCAGTTCCCTTGGAGCTCGAGGGTACATGCTCTCAGCATATCTTCCAGTGTCTGAATCGTTCTTTCGCTCTGACCATCTGTTTGCGGATGGTAAGCAGTACTCAAACACAACTTTGTACCCAACTCTTCCAAAACCTCGACGTGAAACGACTGTCACGATCTGATACAATTGTAAGAGGAACACCGTGAAGTCTTACAATTTCCTTCACGTAAGCATTTGTGAGCTTATCTGTAGACCACTTCTCGTTGGATACTACGAAGTGTTCACTCTTGGTGAACGATCCACAACTACCCAAATCATGTCGTGTCCGTTCTTCGTCCTAGGCAGTTTAGTTACAAAATCCATGGTGATGTCTGTTGGGTTATGAGCATTCTAACACTCCTAAGTGTACATGCAACCCTAAATACCTTGGATCTATGTTTTCTCTATTATACATGCAAATACGAACATCCAAGGTATTATCCTAATCTAGCATACAAAACTATCAATATAACAAGATAGAATACATACCTCTTTGATGTAGAATGTCTTCATGAAGCTTGAGTGCCTAGTGCCCCAAGTGTGACACCTCAAATGGTTCACAATCATCAAAACACTTAGAATAACTTAGAGAGAATTCTACACTTCATGAAATCGGCTAGCCCTCTTCAAGAATAATACTAGTCTCTCTAGTGGCTGATTTTCCTCAATAATAAGATGCTTATATAGTTATACAATTAGGGTAAACCCTAATTGTCATGACTTTCCATTTCCTTGGATCCATGGGTTCAAATACACCATGGAGCATCCATGGAGCATCATATGGGTTTTGGCCCAACTAGATAATCCATGGAGCATTAGCCCACTATACAAGTATGGATGATTTACACAATCAACCCATATATATTTAATTAGTCTTCTTTTGATCATTCAATTAATCCTAGATTAATTCTTGATCAATACTAATTAAATAATCTCATTATTCTTATTATTAATATACTAGAACTTATAATATATTAATAACCATAAGTGTCTTATTTCTCTCATTTAGTCTATCCAAGTGCATGATGGTATGCAACCCAAATGGACCATGCCGGGTTGGGTCAAGTCTTACCAATTATAGTTATGGACTTAGACATTAATCCAACAGTCTCCCACTTGGATAAGTCTAAAACTATTATTGCGTATGACTTCAGGAACCAACTGGCAATCGTAGCTCTCAAAAGCTTCTGTCGAACTCTGACCTTGTAGATGAACTCTGACCTTTGTCAATGACTTGTCCATTAGATAAGGGATCATATATTCCTCCATTCTAGATATCATATGGACTGAGACATGGATTATAATCATTCTCTCTGTCCATTTGTTGTTTCCCGATTTCCGATTTATGACGACTGACTAATTGAACAAATCAAATCAGTCCTGGCCCGGCCGAGCACTTCCATTTGTCATCGTCAAATCATCGAGGGGCCCACAGATATCGCTTTTATCCCGAAGGTAAAAGGAATGGATAAACTTCGACTCATATGGCTTGTTCTACTACTTGTTGAATCATACACAAAGGCACGTTTTATAGCACCGAGTTACCAAATGCGGTTTCGTGCAATCAATGTACAACCAACTCATGGTAAGAACTCATATCTCTAGGTTTGAAGAATATAAGATATTATCGTCTCATGATCACTCATGATAAAATCCATGAAGTGATTCCAATGAGCGCGGGTTGAATCCAATACTCAGAACTTAGGAGCACTCATGAGTGTTGTAGCCATTTGTCCAACACCTTAGACCTCTACAAGCCAACCCATGACAGTCTTAATTCATATCTACTTCCAACATATGACCGACTGTGGATGGTTTGAATAACTTAGTCATTCCGGAAGAATAACCTAGTTTATTCGGGAATTCAAAACATGCAAAGTGAAACACAATAATAATTGAAACCAATATGGTATCAAAATCTATGAACATAAATAAAACACCTTTTATTTATCACCATATGATTACGCATTATTCATTGTATACTGTTTCAGCTATCAACTTTATTCTTGAATTTAAAACAATAGTTGTCCCATGCTCCAAGCATGTACACTATGTTTTCTAAACACTAGTCATGCCATACACCAAGTATGCATACTATGTTTGTCTATGATCTTTACTTTGTGAACTAGATCAATTGAACATAACTTCAATGATTCTCTTTTCACACTCCCAAATCCTTACTGTAAATACAAGAATTCCAAATTCATGTCATTTACTGAAATCTGTTAGATTCTAAACTTATATGCATTGATCCTCTTGTAATGATTATGCACAAAGTCAGAAAGACTTGGCAACAATCATTACAGAGTATTCCAAAGGAGATAAATTCCTTGTAACCATCCTTCTTGCATTAAGTTTCCTTAATCTTACACAGATTGAAAATTCTAACTTTGAAACATTTCCATATTCCATTTTGACTATCACTTCTGAAAAAGAGTTGCCTCCTTACAGATTATGTCAATATGGTCCTTCCAGAATTATCACTATACTTCCAACTATCCTTGAGCAACCAATCTTTGGTAAACCTTAGATTGTCCTCGACAATTGTTTAATCCTTATAGTCATATCCAGTTCTAAACCTTTTTCCCTTCTTAATGCCCCAGGCATTTGGAAACTTTTAGAAAGGATGCTTCTAGCACATGTAATCGATCCTATATCCGAAGCATATGGGACACGATTCATGATGTCTCACATAAAGACTAAACCAGTCTTTTGCTATAACATTTCCATTTCTATTTGCCAAGTTCTCATAATTCAGATTATGAAAAGGGATGCCGTAATCATAATCGAATTTTAGAACGCAAATAATGGATCCATATACATAATTTCCTTATGTTGAGCCATTCCAACATGAAATTCATATATATTTCCTTGACTAAATGATTAAAACCTCACGATCTAAGCTTATAGATTTGAGATGAAGTATAATTTCCTCTCCCTTAATTATAGCAAAACAACTTTTTCCCAATTGAAACCTTTTGTTTTCTATAATTAACATTGCTAACTTGCAATACTTATCATAATTATCATGCTCCCACTAACATGATGATCATTAGCATAACACTTATGCTCCCACTAGCTTTGACATGTACTCAGAAATCAGCTGGACTTCTAGAAATCAATACTTTATTGACTTCCTTACCAAAGTTCAGATTTCTGATACTGGATTGTTTTGATAGAACTTTATCAAAATCATACACCTTCCCTTAGATAGCACACTTGTGTGTCTAAACAATTATAAAGAGGGATGCCGTAATCATAATGGTTAGATCTTTTTGCCACTTCTCACAAGTCCAGATTAGTGTGCCGGTAAACCACACACGCTCCACTAACGACTTTGAGAATGCAAATATCACAATTGCTATCTAACTAAAATCTACTTAGTGAAAGTGTTTCCTCACCATCATTTTCATGAATCGGAGAGAAACCTTATGACACTTAGATTTAATGGTGTATGTGTTCTTATCCATGTGAATTGTCAAAACCATAGTCACAAGACAAGGATAATGACAAATCCAAACTCATATGGATTGAACTCAATCTTAATTTCTTGCCACCTGGCAGTTCAAAGGGCCTGCCATTGCTTCCAAGTTGTTGTGCAACAAACTGAGAACTCTAAGAACTCATATGCAAAGCCAACTTTAACTAGAATGGGCACAGATATGTCAACACGATAGGTTATAAACCTCAAGTCGTGTGCTAGTGAAGGACTTTAGGTTTTATTCTTGATTAGTTCATGAGACTTTCAAGGCCTTTAAGACTCCCACTGTCCTCTTAACCTATAAGACTTCCTTGTCAAACATCCAAGAGATAGTGCGGATTCTAATCAAGACAAACACTTCACACAATTGGCCTTAGTTGGTCTTTGTTTTATCCAAAACATCACAACTTACCAATTTCAAATGTACAAGAGTAGAAAACTTTTACTCTTACATTTGATAAGTGTTTTTAAACCTTCTTAAAGACATGTCACTCAAATTATAATCTTGGAGTATGACTCTAAGACTTGTACTGGAACGAAGTATGACTCATCTTCTTGATTTAACCATTTCAACAATTCAAGATCCCTTCTTCTTAGTCATAAGAATGCACTAAGACTTCCTTAGAGAACTAACTTTGATATGGTTTCTTAATCATTAAGATGATCACAAAACTGATACTAAAGTACTCTCCCATCTTTTCAGATTTGAAGAACTTCTATCCTTCTGCCTAATTTGATTCTTCTTATTCGCTCTGCCATGCATTGAAACCTTTTCCAATGTCTCAGAGTTACACTTAAGCTTGTAAGTATAATCATATTTACTGAGCTTTAGTAAACTATGACGAATATCCTTATATCTTTTGTGGTGGACTTAATCAGTGCACATGACTATGTACTCGATCCCTTAGTCCATTACTTCACTCACACATCCATGTGAACAAGTAATTAGTCTTAATTTTTCCAATACTTGAAAGTTCTCATTCATCATGCTATAGAACTTGCATGATTCCAAGTCCCGGTCCAATTGAGACTTTGGATGATGAGAATCTTTCCTTATTTGGTAAATTTAGACATTACCACAAATGAAGGAATCAATTTCATATTTCCACTCTTGCTATTAATGGAATCATATAAGCAACAATTTTTCCTCAAATGCCATCGTAAGGTTATTTTAAAATAAATAAAATCAAAAAATTTCTTTTATTTTAAAACTGTGCGGAAAAACTTATCCTTACAATCCATATGAAAACTTGTTGTTATCTATTCCTAAGCAATACCTCATAACTCCTAAGAAGTAGCTCAAGAATCCGATCTTCAAACTACGCGATAGAAATCCATCTATGAGATCAGATTCAGCATATTCTTTCTTTAAGTTCCTTTACTTTTCTTTGATTCTTAAAACATTACCATGTGACCCAGTCACATCATGTAATAAAAATCTCAGAATAGAAACTTAACAGAGTTAGATAGTGGACTTTACCTGAAGTAGAGTCAAACTTATTGACTTTAACATCCTTAGGTAAATTTGGCAGCTTCACAACTAATGACCCTTCCTTTGGCAATATAAACATATGGACCCTTTGATAATGGTACACGGGACTATCACAGACTTAGTTTTTCTCTTTACCCTTTGTTCAATCGAGTTGACTATGGCCGATCCCTTTCCATTGGGAAGAGAATGCTTTTCTGGATTTCATGTGTCACTATTGTCAATGTCCATCAAGTTTTGAGGAAGTTGATCTTAACAAATAGATACGATCATTAAGGGTCTTGTCATAGTCTGTTTCATAGGTGTTCCAAAAGAACTCACTATGTGACTTAGAAAGTGATTGAACCACCAACTTTCTCAAGACTTTGACACCCAACTCTCCCGGCTTGTCAATATGTGACTACATCTCCAAGATGTGATCACACCTAGACCTTGCCTTGCCAATAGGGCTTGAGTGACCTTAAACTTTTCAAGAACTTGTGGGTTAGGGAGAATAATTGGAGGAGGTGAAAGAAGTATGATTTCCATGGGACATCATATTCATTTAGGAAAGCTTGTTTCAAGAGATTTGGGAAGATCATAAATGTCTAAACCAGACATGTTTTGGGAGATATTCAAGATAGTTGATCTTAAGTCCTTAATATGACACCCAATATGAAATATTAAGGCTAGGACCCAACAAACTATTTTATAACTTATAAGAGGTATGCCGTAATCCAAGCTATAAAATATTTGAAGGTAGGTGAATGACGATTCACCAATTTCCACCAAGATAAACGAAATGTATTATTAGGTTTTAATTGGATTTGAAACTCCTAGATCTTTGAGATTCATTGAACTGTTCAATGGCATGTTTCAATCTCGAGTGTGCCCTTCAGGTTTGTGACTGGGATGCCGAGGGTGTGAAGTAACCATGCAAATTACTTGGTACCCTTAATAAATTACCCCTCAATCGATGTGCCGGTTAACCACACACGCTCCATCGATACTATGATAAATATTAAGTCACCCTTAACCTACCTTGTTAAGTCCAAGTTAGTGTGCCGGTTAACCACACACGCTCCACTAACGACTTAGACAAAGTGCAAAGTGTAATTTCATGGATTAGCACCTTATTCACATTTTCCTAAGTAACTAAGATTGGGAATTATTAAGAGTTTAGTTACTTAGTGTTTATCATTAATACTTTTAATGAAGGGAGAATTACAGTCCTGTCAAACCCGTTCGGCTAACGACCCTCCACCAGTCAAGCAAGCGGTGGGTGAGAGTGGACACCCATTAAGTTGCCATTTTATAGGCAACAACCTTATACCCACCTTATAGACCGGCTTCGTGAATGAGGCGTACTAGCGGTAAGACTGACTTTGCTCTTATACATACATACATATATATATATATATATATATATATATATATATATATATATATATTATTAACTTATAATATTATAAAGTATAAGGGTTGACTTTTAACTTTTAAAATTCTAAGGGCTAACTTGGAATTAAAGTATTCATAAGAGAAAACTTTTCAAATTCCAAAACTTGAGGGCAAGTTTTGAAACTATTCAAAACTAATTAATTCCATAACTTATGTGTTTAAAGTAGTTTTAATCCAACAACTCTTCAAGTTCCATAACTTATGGAAGACTTTAAACTAATAAAAGAATTAACTTTTCTTTATTTTTATAACTTATGGAATTAATTAAGGTTACATTATTTATTTATTTTTATTTATTTAATGAAGAGACTCTTGGTCCTCCATAACTTGAGGACAAATTATGGAGTCATAACTCCAATTAATTAGAACTAGACTCATCATTTTTTGTAACATTTGCCAATTTTATGAGTTTTATGAGTCTTTAATGTGACTCTTCATGTAACTTGAGGACAAGTTACACAAACACATTTTATACTCAACTCTTAGATTGAAATGGATTGAAAACAACTATTTCAATTAACTTTTCTATTAATCTAAGCAACTCATAAGAACAAGATAATTCAAATCAAACTTTTTCATGTAATTAGTCTAACCTTTAAACTAATACAAAACATGAATCTATTGACAATTATCTTTGAAAATGGATTAGCATGAACATTAACACATTAAAAAAACAAGTTTATAAGTTCAAAAACAACTTAGGGTAATGTTCCTAGTCCATTTATAGCCAAAAACCTCGAAAATATGTTGTCTGGGGTCCAACTCGTCGAGTGCATGAACATAACTTGGCGAGTTGGATGCATTTTGCCTTGGACTCGTCGAGTCCCTTCATGTACTCGGCGAGTCTGCTGGGTAGACAGCAACAAAACTCGATTTTTTCAGCTTCTATTGCAAGTATAACAAGAAAACAAGCCTAGGCTCTGATACCACTGTTGGGTTATGAGCATTCTAACACTCCTAAGTGTACATGCAACCCTAAATACCTTGGATCTATGTTTTCTCTATTATACATGCAAATATGAACATCCAAGGTATTATCCTAATCTAGCATACAAAACTATCAATATAACAAGATAGAATACATACCTCTTTGATGTAGAATGTCTTCATGAAGCTTGAGTGCCTAGTGGCCCAAGTGTGACACCTCAAATGGTTCACAATCATCAAAACACTTAGAATAACTTAGAGAGAATTCTACACTTCATGAAATCGGCTAGCCCTCTTCAAGAATAATACTAGTCTCTCTAGTGGCCGATTTTCCTCAATAATAAGATGCTTATATAGTTATACAATTAGGGTAAACCCTAATTGTCATGACTTTCCATTTCCTTGGATCCATGGGTTCAAATACACCATGGAGCATCCATGGAGCATCATATGGGTTTTGGCCCAACTAGATAATCCATGGAGCATTAGCCCACTATACAAGTATGGATGATTTACACAATCAACCCATATATATTTAATTAGTCTTCTTTTGATCATTCAATTAATCCTAGATTAATTCTTGATCAATACTAATTAAATAATCTCATTATTCTTATTATTAATATACTAGAACTTATAATATATTAATAACCATAAGTGTCTTATTTCTCTCATTTAGTCTATCCAAGTGCATGATGGTATGCAACCCAAATGGACCATGCCGGGTCGGGTCAAGTCTTACCAATTATAGTTATGGACTTAGACATTAATCCAACAATGTCTTCCCATTTACCCATGGGTACAGGTAAAGGTTGTAAACTCCCATACAGTTTTTGATGTTGTGCTTTAACTCTTTTACAATTCACGCCCTCGGCCACATACTTCGCAACATCGAGCTTCATCGTCGGCCAGTAGTAGGGTTTTAGGTCCCTATACATTTTAGTGCTACCGGGATGATTCGAGTACATGGTCTTGTGTTCTTCTTCCATCAGAAGATCTCTTATTCCTCCCGTCTTAGGTACCCAAATCTGATCCTAGAATACCTT
Organism: Lactuca saligna; assembly: GCF_052625555.1. Classification (NCBI taxonomy): domain Eukaryota; kingdom Viridiplantae; phylum Streptophyta; class Magnoliopsida; order Asterales; family Asteraceae; genus Lactuca; species Lactuca saligna. Next base: position 56,909,464 of record NC_136423.1, read on the forward strand.
CAGTCCTCGACTGTTTGTTTCGAACATTAATGTTTTGCCCAAACGTTCTTCCTTTCGGTCATTCTTCTCTAAAGCTTCTTCTTGAGATTTCCTGATACTTTCCACAATCGTTGAGACGACTTTAATTCTCAACGCTCTTGGCCTTTTCCTTTCAAGGTTGACTTTCCGACTGAGAGCATCAGCAACAACATTTGCTTTACCTGGGTGGTAAAGTATCTCACAGTTGTAGTCCTTGAGTAATTCTAGCCAGCGTCATTGCCTCATGCTCAACTCTTTCTGATTAAAGAGATACTGGAGACTCTTATGATCAGTGAAAAGCTTGCACTTCGTGTCGTAGAGGTAATGCCTCCATATCTTTAAGGTAAATACTACCCCCGCCAACTCCAGATCATGAGTGGGGTAGTTCTTTTCGTGCTCTTTCAATTGTTGAGATGTGTATGCTATCACCTTTTTGTTGGGTTTTGAGCAATCTAACACTTCCTAAGTGTGCATGCAACCCTAATAAACCTTGGATCTATGTTTGTCTAAATACATGCAAAATAATAATTTTCCAAGGTTCATAACCTATCTAACATGGCATGGGGTACTTTTAAACATAAAAGAATAAGATAAGATTACATACCTTTTTGATGAGTTTGATTCCTAAGGAGTTTGAGGGCCAAGCACCAATAGTGTGAATGCCTCAAATGGAATCACAAATCACCACAAACTCTTGGAAAACTTTGAGAGAGTGTATACACACTATAATTTCAGCCACACACACTAGTGGCTATTTCATGCAACATAAGCATGCTTATATAGTGTACATGATTAGGGTGAAACCCTAATAACCCATGACCTTTCCTTTTCCAAGGATCCATGGGTTAAAAGCTCCATGGACTTCCATACAAGCCTAGCCCATTAACAAATGAGTGTTAGCCCACACCATATAAAACCAATAGCCCACAATCTAATTAGTCTTCCTTTCAATCTCTAAATTAATTCATAATTAATTTAAGACTAAGACTAATTAAATAACATGACTTCATATTAATATATTATAACTTATAATATATTAATAATCATATGTGTATAACTCTCATAAAATTATCCATAAATAGTTTGGATGAAATGCAACCCAAATGGACCATGTCGGGTCGGGTCAAGTATATACCAAATAAGTTATGGACTTAGACACCTTATCCAACAGACTCCCACTTGGATAAGTCTAATAACTGTATTTGCCTATATTACTTCAGGAACCAACCAGCAATCGTAGCTCTCGAAAACTCTGTTGAACTATGAAGCGCCATTTTAAGATAAGTGATCATACAATCCTCTATTCTCATGATATTAGCCGGACAAACACATGGAACTATGTCTTGCTTATTGTCTGGTAGTTGTTTCTCGATTTCCAATTTGTTTGACAAAGAACTCAACTGAACACATCAATTTAGTTCTGACCGGGCCCGGTACATGGGTCAACACAAAATCATCGAGGGGCCCAGATATCGCTTCTATTTCTAGAAGAAACAGATAAACTTCGACTCATATGCTTGTTCTACTACTTGTTGAATTGTACACAAAGGCACGTTTTATAACATCAAGTTACTGATGCGTTTACGTGCAATCAATGCACAACCAACTCATAGGTAACAACTCATATCTCTAGGTTTGAAGACTTATATGATATTACTGTCTCACGATCACTCGAGATAAATTCCATGAAGTGATACAAGTGAGCGTGGGTTTATTCCAATACTCATAACTTATGAGTACTCATGAACGTTGTAGCAACCATTGCCATGTCTAAACACTTTTAGCCATCTACAAACCCAATTCATGACAATCTTGATTCATACCTACTTCCGACGTATGACCGATTGTGGAGGTTTGAATAAATTAATTATTCTGGAAGTCAAAACATGCAAAGCTGAAACAATTGTAAATAATTGACAATGATAGCAACACCTTACTCATAAATAAATCATAATTTTATTCATCATCAAATGTCGATTACATTTTACAAGTTTCAGAGAATCTATCTAATCTGTAAAACTAATATCGTCCCTCAGCCCGATGCGCCTCGCATGCTGAAAATGCTTAGCCCTCGTCAGTCCCTTTGTAAAGGGATCCGCAGGGTTCTCATTTGACGATATCCTCTTTGCCACGAGGAGTCCTTCTTCTATCTTGTGTCTTATGAAGTGATATTTTTTGTCAATGTGTCGGGATCTTCCATGATCTCTTGGTTCTTTAGCTAAAGCAACCGTACTATTGTTGTCACATAAAATTTCCATAGGCTCCTTAATAGCTGGCACAACTCCAAGGTCTCCGATGAAGTTCTTCAGCCATATCGCCTCCTTCGCTGCTTCGCTCGCTGCTATATACTCTGATTCACAAGTCGAATCAACCACCGTCTCCTGCTTGGAACTCTTCCAAGAGATTGCCCCTCTATTTAAGGTAAAGATCCAGCCCGACTGAGAGCGAAATTTATCCCTATCAGTCTGAAAAATAGCATCACTATACCCTAATACTCTCAAGTCATCACTCCCACCAAGGGTAAGGATCCAATCCTTAGTCCTCCGCAGGTACTTGAGAATGTTCTTTATCGCAGTCCAATGAGCCTTGCCAAAGTTCCCCTGATACTTGCTGACCATGCTCAAAGCAAAGGCCACATCAAGGCGGGTACAAGTCATAGCATACATGATCGAGCCAACCGCGGAAGCATACGGTAATTGGCTCATCTCAGCTATCTCTTCCTCTGTACTCGGACTCTGAGTCTTACTCAGCTTGGTATTGCTTTGGATCGGTAAATCTCCTTTCTTGGAATTCTGCATGTTGAACCTTTTCAACACCTTATCCAAGTAGGTACTCTGACTAAGTCCAATTAGTCTTTTACTCCTTTCTCTTAATATCCTTATCCCTAGGATATAGGCAGCTTCCCCTAGGTCCTTCATAGCAAAGCACTTCCTAAGCCAGGACTTAACCTCCTGCAAGGTTGGGATGTCATTTCCTATAAGTAGTATGTCATCCACATACAGTACCAAGAAGCTAACTATACTCCCACTAGCTCTGACATACACACAAGACTCATCTTCACTTCTCGAGAAGCCAAACTCATTGACCTTCTCATCGAAACAAAGATTCCAGCTCCGAGATGCTTGTTTTAATCCATAAATGGATTTCTCAAGCTTGCATACTCTATTAGGGTACTCTGCACTGACAAAACCTTCTGGATGATTCATGTACACATCCTCAGCCAACTTTCCATTAAGAAAAGCGATTTTGACATCCATTTTCCATATTTCATAATCATGAAATGCAGCAATGGCTAGCATAGCCCTAATAGACTTAATCTTTGCTACCGGCGAGAAGGTTTCATCATAATCAATACCCTGAGTCTGAGTAAAACCCTTCGCAGCCAGTCGAGCCTTATAAGTATGCACTTTTCCTTCCATGTTGGTCTTCTTCTTCAAGATCCATTTGCACCCGACTGTTTTACGGCCTGGTACATTGTCAACCAAGTTCCAAACTTGATTGTCATACATGGACTGTATCTCGCTGTCCATAGCCTCCTTCCACTTAGCAGACTCCGAGCCTGCCATGGCTTCCTTAACACTGCTAGGTTCATCCAAATTTACCAGTGTACTATCACTGATAAATGTATCACCTTTCGTAGTAATATGAAAGCCATAATAAAATGCAGGTGTGTTCCTAACCCGTGTGGAACGCCTCGGAGGTACAGACTCGTCAGCTGGCTCAATAGGAGTTTCCTCCTTAGGTTGATTGCTAGTGTCTGAGGTTCCTTCACCAATTGATTCTTAAATTTCTTCAAAAACAATTCGCCTCCCACTGTCTCCTTGGCTTATAAATTCTCTCTCACGAAAGACCCCTCTTCTTGCTACAAATACCACATTCTCACTGGGTCTGTAGAAGAGGAAACCGAAGGATTTCTGTGGGTAGCCGATGAAAATACACCTTTCACTTCGGGGTTTGAGCTTATCATGAGTTTCACACATCACGAAAGCTTCGCAACCCCAAATTTTGATGTGGTCCAAATTGGGAACCTTCCAGTCCACATCTCATGAGGTGTTTTAGTAACCTTCTTTGTAGGGACTAGATTAAGGATATGGGCGGCAGTCTCTAAGGCATACCCCCAAAAAGAGATTGGTAGCGAAGCTCAACTCATCATAGAGCGAACCATATCTAACAAGGTTCGATTACGCCTCTCAGCTACACCATTTAGCTGTGGTGTCCTGGGAGGAGTCAATTGTGAGACAATCCCACACTCCTTAAGATAGTCAAGGAACTCGGTACTAAGATACTCACCACCTCGATCGGATCAAAGCATCTTAATTTTCCTGCCCAATTGATTTTCTACTTCCTATTTGAATTCCTTAAACCTTTCAAAGGTTTCTGACTTATGTTTGATTAAGTAGACATACCCATATCTACTAAAATCATCAATAAAAGTCACATAATACCGATTAGCATCCCTTGTGTCGGTTTTGAATGGTCCACATACATCAGTATGTATTAGGTCCAACAAACCCTCACCCTTTTCACAAGTTCCAGTGAAGGGTGATTTTGTTATTTTTCCAAGTAGACAAGATTCACAACTATCATCCGATTTAAGGTCGAATGACTCCAAGACTCCACTCTTTTGGAGTTGGCCTATGCGTTTATTGTTTACATGTCCAAGACGACAATGCCACAATGATGCCTTATCTAGGCTAGTAGAAGAATCAATATACAACACATTATTTCCTAAGTTGTCTACAATCGACACAGTTTCATACACACCATCACAAGGTAATGCTTTAAAATAAAAACACATTATTAAAGAAAGCATTAATACCACCACATTCATTATCAAACGAAAAGGTAAAACCTTGTTTGTACAAAGCATGAAAGGAAATAATATTCCTCGCCATTTCAGATGAGTACACACATTTATTCAAATATAATTTTAACCCATTATTCAGCATCAAAGTATAAACTCCAATATTGGAAACAGGTGAAGCCTTCCTATTCCACATGATCAAGTTTATCTTCCCATGCTCCACATCCTCACTTCTTCTTAGGCCCTGCAAATCAGAACATATGTGAATACCACATCCTGTATCAAGCACCCAAGAGTTAGAATATGGTGAGTTATTAGACAATATTGTTTAAATACATGCGTGGGTGGGTTTCACTTTCCCATCCTTCAGATCCTGTAAGTATTTTGGGCAGTTTCGCTTCTAGTGCCCCTTGTCCTAGCAATAGTAGCAATCAGCATCCTTGGGAATGGCAGAAGGAGTGACAGAACCGCTCTTGGTCCTTGATGAGGAGCCTTCAAGAGACTTTCCCTTGTTACCCTTCGAAGGGCGCCTCCTCTTTTTCCATTTGCCTTGCCCGATAGCAAAAATAGGGGTAGATGTTGGAGTAGGAGTAGTAGAGGTAACAACCGCCTTGCCCTTAAGACCGGTTTCAGCAGTCTTCAAGAGTCCTTCAAGCTTGCTAAGGGTAACTTCCTCCTTGTTCATATGATACGTCATACGAAAATGGTCATAACAAGAAGGTAAGGAGTGCAAAATGATGTCAATTGCCAACTCCTCAGGGAAGTTCACATTCAGCTTCAGCAAACGGTCCACATACCTTTGCATCTTTTGCATGTGGGCCGTGACGGATTCACCGTCCTTCATGCGGGTTGTTATTATGGAGGAGATTATTTCATATCGCTCTTGACGAGCACTCTGATGGTACCTTTCCATCAGGTCTTGGTGCATCTCAAAAGGGTAGAAGTCCTCATAGGACTTTTGGAGCTCGGTTGTCATCGTGGCCATCATGATACATGCCACCTTAGTAGCATCTCTCTCATGTGTCCTGAATTCAGCGATCTCCTCAAGAGTAGCAGTAGACTCATCAAGCTCTTTTACCTCCTTATCGAGGACATATTCCTTGTCCTCGTAACGAGTTACAATCCTGATGTTCCTTATCCAGTCCATGAAGTTGGAACCATCAAAGATGACTCTCCCACTAAGATTCATGAGAGAGAAAGAACCAGCTGGGTTAAAGCCCGAAGCATTAGTGTTGGAAGACATCTGAAAGAAGAAAGTAAGTTTAGATTAGATATATAGAGTCCTTAATAAGACACCCAAATGTAATACTAAGTCTAGGATCCAATCACAATATATTATACTTAGAAGAGGGATGTCGTAATCTAAGTAATAATATATTTGAAAGGTAGGTGAATGACGATTCACCAATTTCCACCACGAAAACGAAATGATTTATTAGGTTTTAATTGGATTTGAAATTCCGAGATTCTTTTGAGATTCATTGAACTTTTCAATGGCATGTTTCAATCTCGACTGTGCCCTTCAAGTTTTGTGATTGGGATGCCGAGGATCACAAAACAAGGTGTGAATAACCATGCCAATTCACTTGGTACCCTTAATATTATCACCTAATCAATGTGCCGGTTAACCACACACGCTCCATTGATCTATGACAAACATTAAGTCACCCTTCGTGATCCTTACTAGTCCAAGTTAGTGTGTCGGTTAACCACACACGCTCCACCAACGACTTGGTAAGGTACAAAGTGTGAATTCCATGGATTAGCACCATGTTCACATTTTTCCTAAAGTAACTAAGATTGGGAATTAAATAAAAGATTTAGTTACTTTATAATATTCATCATACTTAATGAGAATTTATAAGTCTTGATCTTACCCGTTCGGCTAACGACCCTCCACCAGTCAAGCAAGCGGTGGGTGAGAGTATACACCCATTAAGTCGCCATTTTATACCTTATACCCACCTTATAGACCGACTTCGTGAATGAGGCCTACTAATGGTAAAACGACTTGTTCTTATACATATATATAATAATTAACCATTAATGTTATAAATAGTATAAGTGTTGAATTTTAACTTTTAAAATTCTAAGTGTTGGAATTAAAGTTTATTAAAGTGTGTGAAACTTTTCCAAATTCCAAAACTTGAGGACAAGTTTTGTAACTCTTCAAAATTTTCATTTCATAACTTATGAATTAAAGGTTTATAAAATGAAGACTCTTCATTTTATGTAACTTATGTGTTTTTAATGTGTGTTAAAGAAAAGTGACCTTTGGATATCCATAACTTGATGACAAATTATGGACTCCATTAAAACACATAAATGATCAAGAATTAATCCTAAACAATTCAGCAAATAATTTCTATCATCTTCTAAATTCATAAGAACATGAACATGATTATCAAAGTTTCAAAAAATTATATGAACACATACAAAGCATGAAATTTTGATATATGCTATTGTAAATGGATTAGAACAACCATTACACCAACTAAAATAGGTTTTAAAACATCAAAACAGTTTAGGGTAAAGTTTCTAGTCCATTTCCAGCAGCAAAAGTCAAAAATCTGCATTCTGAACCTTCTACTCGCCGAGTGCACGAACCTACTCGGCGAGTAGGATGAATTTTGCCTTGGACTCGGCGAGTCCATCATGCAGACAGCAAAAATTTCGACTTTTTTCACTATTTTGCATCAAGTATCAAACAAGCAAGCCTAGGCTTTGATACCACTGTTGGGTTTTGAGCAATCTAACACTTCCTAAGTGTGCATGCAACCTTAATAAACCTTGGATCTATGTTTGTCTAAATACATGCAAAATAATAATTTTCCAAGGTTCATAACCTATCTAACATGGCATGGGGTACTTTTAAACATAAAAGAATTAGATAAGATTACATACCTTTTTGATGAGTTTGATTCCTAAGGAGTTTGAGGGCCAAGCACCAATAGTGTGAATGCCTCAAATGGAATCACAAATCACCACAAACTCTTGGAAAACTTTGAGAGAGTGTATACACACTATAATTTCGGCCACACACAACCACACACACTAGTGGCTATTTCATGAAACATAAGCATGCTTATATAGTGTACATGATTAGGGTGAAACCCTAATAACCCATGACCTTTCCTTTTCCAAGGATCCATGGGTTAAAAGCTCCATGGACTTCCATACAAGCCTATCCCATTAACAAATGAGTGTTAGCCCACACCATATAAAACCAATAGCCCACAATCTAATTAGTCTTCCTTTCAATCTCTAAACTAATTCATAATTAATTTAAGACTAAGACTAATTAAATAACACGACTTCATATTAATATATTATAACTTATAATATATTAATAATCATATGTGTATAACTCTCATAAAATTATCCATAAATAGTTTGGATGAAATGCAACCCAAATGGACCATGCCGGGTCGGGTCAAGTATATACCAAATAAGTTATGGACTTAGACACCTTATCCAACACTTTTTTCTTTGGGTAAGAACACAACCCAACCCGACTCCAGATGCATCACTGTAAACCGCGAAGTCTTCAACGCCACCGGGTAGAGAAAGTATCGGTGCTTCACATAACTTCTTCTTTAGCTTCTCGAATACCTCATCATGTTTCTCACTCCACGTATATGTAGCTCCTTTGTGAGTCAAAGCTGTCAATGAAGCAGCTATCGAAGAAAAACCTTGGATAAATCGTCGATAATATCCGGCTAATCCTAGAAAGCTTCGGATCTCCGTGGGACTCTTTGGACGTTCCCACTTCATTACAACTTTGATTTTTGCTGGGTTAACCATTATCCCTTCTTGGTTAACCACATGACCCAAGAATTGGACTTCTCGGATCCAAAAATCACACTTGGAGAACTTAGCGTAAAGCTTCTCCTTCTTTAACACTTCCAACACTTCCCGTAGATGCTTTCCATGCTCGTCTTGGCTTTTCGAGTAGATCAGAATGTCGTCGATGAACACTATCACAGATTTATCAAGGACTGGTTTACAAACCCTATTCATCAAATCCATGAATGTTGCGGGAGCATTGGTTAGTCCAAACGACATAACCAAGAACTCGTAGTGTCCATATCTCGTTCTGAATGCAGTCTTCTCGATATCCTGATCTCTCACTTTCAGTTGATGATATCCCGACCTAAGATCGATCTTTAAGAAGTAGCTCGAACCTTGCAGTTGATCAAATAGGTCGTCAATCCTCGGCAATGGATACTTGTTCTTCACCGTTGCCCTTGTTCAGCTCTCGGTACTCTATACACATTCTCATGCTTCCGTCCTTCTTCTTTACGAATAACACCGGAGCTCCTTAGGGTGATGAACTAGGTCGAATGAAACCGTTGTCTAACAGCTCCTGAAGTTGCGTCATAAGCTCCTTCATCTACGTCGGTGCTAATCGATAAGGTGCCTTTGTTATCGGTGTTGTACCTGGTAACAAGTCTATCCGAAACTCCACTTGCCTATCAGGTGGTAATCCAGGAAGATCTTTGGGAAAGACTTCTGGATAATCACACACAACCGATATATTCTACACCCATTTCTTTTCCTTTTTAGCATCGATTACGAATGCCAAGTATGATGCACATCCTTTGGACAAACATTTTATGGCTTTCATCAAGGAGATGATTCTAGAATTCACTCTCTGTTTGTCCCCGTACACCATAAATGATTCTCTTCCGGGTGGGTTCACCCTTACTATCTTCTTTCGGCATACTATCTCGGCATCGTTGGCGCTAAGCCAATCCATACCCAAAACGATGTCGAAACCGTTTAACTCTATGGGTAATAGCTCCTCATGGAATTCGTTTCCGTTTAGGTCGATGACTACGTTCTTAATACGATTACTAACGGGTATGAATTTGCCACTGGCAACTTCTACAATCAGGGCATTATCAAGTTTTTCTATAGGCAATGCTAATTTTCTACCAAATTTATACGACACAAAGGAGTAGTTGGCTCCAGAATCAAATAGCATATTGGCAGGCAAACCATTTACAAGAAAGTTACCTGAAGCGACGTCTGGTGCCTCCTTTGCAGCCTCGAGCGTCATCTGGAAGGCTCTCACCTTCGGCTTTGGTGGAATGTTGGGCCTTCCCGCATCTTTCTTCTTTGGGTAATCCTTAGCAATATGCCCTTCTTCACGGCACTCGTAGCACACCCTCTTGTTGATGGTACACTCATTGGCATAATGCCCCATTTTCCCAAACTTGTAGCAGGTTACTTCTTCACTACATTTTCCCGAGTGCTTCTTCTTGCACTTCTCGCACCATTTTAATTCATTTCCTCCTCCCCCGAACTTCTTTGAACCGAACTTGCTCTTCTTTTAGTTGGGTTTAGCAGACCCTTCAAATTTCCTCTTCTCGCCAACCTCAACTTTGCTGGCAGCTCTTCCCTTAATCATATCCTCCACAAACTTGGCAGCCCAGATAGCTGCCTCTAGAGTAGGTGCCTGACTCACTGGCACCGCGTACTCCCATGGAAGTCCTTTTGCGTACTTATCGATTTTCGTCAGCTCATTCGGAACAAGATGCAAGGCAAACTCCATCTTTTCTGTGAAATTGTTCGTGTATTCATCGATTGACATGCTTCCCTTCTTCAGGGTTAGAAACTGGTTCTCTAGCTCGAGTAGGTTTTGAGTTGAGCAATACTTTCGTTTGAGTTGCACCAAAAATTCTACCCATGTCAGTTGCAAGGGTTCGTTGGGGCTTAAAGTTTTGCCCAAGGTATTCCACCAACGTACAACGCCTCCTCGAAACTGACGCACTGCAAACCTGGTCTGTAGTTTTCCTCTGCAACCGCACGTCATGAAAGATAATTCCATCTCCGAGATCCAATCCATGACCTCGATCGGATCTTCCTTTCCTGTGAAAGTCGATGTATTCACATATATCTAAATTTGTTATTTATTTCAACAACCTTATGATTTTGACATATATAATTTCCCTAAAAATATTTGTACATGAATTACCAAATCTGAGTATTCGCTACTCGGCGGTCGGCCGAACGAGTACCGAGTAACGAGTTCTACAACTTTGTCACCACCTATAACAGCTATGGTGGTTTGAAAACCCTCGATCTAACATTGTCGTCATCGATGTGGTATCTGTAATGAATGGTCGGCTGGAGGAAGTATGTTTTCTGGGGTTTATTTCACATTGTGTGGGTAGTCAATTGGTCTAGTTTTCATCGAGAATGACCGATGGAAGTTGATGATCGATGATTTACAGTGGGATGATACGACGATGCAAGGTGGTAAAATACAACGAATAGAGGAGCTGACTCGGAGTGTTTGGTATTTTTATTTAAAACAATAAAGAAAGAAATTAAAATAAAATAAAACAATTAAATAAATATTATTTATTATAAATAAAAATAATAAATTTAAATTAATAATCCAATAAAAAGAACTAATGCAATAAAAAAATTAAAATAAATTAATTAAATAAAATTAATAATCAAATAAAGTAACTTACTAACAGATAAATATTATATGCTAAAAATAATATTTGTTTAATATATAATAATCCACTAAAAAAAATAATCCAATAAAGAAAGAAATTAAAAAAAAATCAACTAAAAAAAATTAATAATAAAAAATGTAATATATATATATATATATATATATAATATTAGAAATAATATTTATTAATATATAATAATCTAATCAAAAGAATTAACGAAATAAAAAAATTAAAAAAATTAATTAAATGAATTTAATAATTCAAAAAAGTAACACTTAGTAATCTATAAATACTATATGTTAAAAATAATATCTATTAATATATAATAAACGAGTAAAAAATAATTAATGCAATAAAAAAGAAATTAAAAAAATAATTAAAAAGTTAATAATAAAAAAAATAATACTTATTAATATATAAATAAAATATATTAAAATAATATTTATTAATATATAATAGTCCAATAAAAAATAATACAAGAAAAAAGTAATTAAAATAATTAATATATAATAATTCAATAAAATGTAAAATGATCATTAATTGGTCATTGTAGTTTGGTAAAAAGATAAAACTGCAGAAATGATCCCATAAGCAAATCCGTCATTTACCAAAAATTAACAGCCATACCGCTAAACTTAACAAAGTTGGAACTAAAACCGCTATAAAACTATCAAATAGAGACCTTTTTTCTAATAATTTTTTTTTTAGATTTTATTTACAGAAATCGACAATTTTTGCAATTTTGACTCATGGAAATTTTGGTAAATTCATGTCCTCTCCAAAAGTTTCAAACTTCCCGCCCAGAAAATAAGCATCTTCTTGCAAAATCCCTTCCATCCCTATCTTTCTCCATCTCTCGCGCACTAACAACACCAGCTGTGTGTGTAATACCGCGTTGTTCTTTTCTTTTTCCGTCAACAAAATCTCCATCAGACGAAAATGTTGAACCAAATAGCCATTTTGCCCCAAATGATAATCTCTTAAACACCATAAATCTTCCAATTTCTTTTCTAGGGTTTATATGTTTATCACAACGATGCCTGACTTAGGCAACCTTGTAAGCACGTCTTCGCTTCCCCTTACTCGCTGTTCTAATAGTTCAAGACCAGGAGCCATGGGAAACCGCGATTTGTGTGACCCAAAGTATGCTAAAGAATCAGAAACCTCTTTACCAGTTGAAGACGAAAGTAACAGAGAGCGGTCTGTTAAGATCAATAAATCTGTGGAATCGAAGAGTTTGAATGATTATTGTAGCGATTGGGTTTCGAAGAATGTCGAGTTGGGGGTTCCTGAATCGAAATTGTTTCTCCCGTTTCTTGTCGGCTCACCGAAGCTGGTAAAATCTCAATGCTCTTTTATGCAAGTAGTTTCGATCATCTTCATTGGAACCTTCAACTTTATGATGCAATGAATCAGTTATTGGATTATTTTAGAAATTTATAGAACTAAAATCGAATTCATAGATGAACTACATCACAGGTCTATGAACAGTTGAACACCACCACTTTTTTCCATAGTAAACTTAATTGTAGCTATAGATTCGCTCTTTAATGATTTGGAATCTGAACATGAAACAATGATTTATTTTTGAATGTGTGATCAACAATTCATACAATCCATCTCAGGCTGAATGTCGTACCTGTGAGAATGTAATCTACCCAGGGGAAGAAGTATCATGCGTTGTTCGTGATTGTAAAGCTTCATATCACCTGACATGTGTGCAAAACTGGCTTGGATTATCGCCATCATCAAAACCATTCAAATGTCCTCAACATGTACACTTACTCTCTTCTCTTCTCATTCTTTAATCTCTTTTCAATCATCAACACATTCATCTAATTCTTTCTAATCATCAACAGGCATGTTTTCTATGCAAAAAGAAAATCCATCTATGGCGATGTTCAATATGCCATATAGCATCACATGACAAATGTGCACCATTTTCAGATCATCTGTTACATTCAAAAGACAACCAAAAAATCTGCTGGAGACATTATTGGCCACCATTAAAGGTCAATCTCTTCCTTCATCATCAAATACAAATCCTTAACATTCTTCGCTTTTCAATAAAAGAAAAAAACATTATTCGTTTCAATTGATTAGGCTGATGTATCTTGTTGAATAACCAGCCTGCAGTTCCCACTAACAGCATAGAGGTAAGTAAGTCTTGTTCATCAATTATCATTCCATTAATCCAAACAAAATTATGATTTATTAAACTTTTAACAAATCATTTTGTTGAATTATAGGAACTTTTTTGTCGTTTACCTTTACCATATACAGTGGATGAATTCAAGATTGATCTTTTGTTGAAAGACACAATGGAGAACAAACTGGAGCCACCTCCATATGTTCATATCAGACGAAGTATCCTCACTTTATTTATTATAATTACAAATTATAAATATTATTTAACTTATATATTGTTCTTTAACTAAAATTAGATATATATCTTGTAAAGAAAAAGCGTGATGACACAAATACAAATACTGGATGCACTGATTGTAGTTCTAGCACTTGTTCTGAAGATTGTGTATGCAGGTATTTTATTTAATATATATAAAAAAAGTTAAAATTTATAAAAAAAAATGTTTATAAGTTTTGTAATTTGATAAACAGGCTACAATGTATAAGCTGTTCAAAGGCATGTAAATGTTCAGAAAGGTGTACAAACAAGCCCTTCCGAAAAGACAAAAAGATCAAAATTGTTTTGGTAATTTTTTTTTTTTAAATAAGTAAATAACTTTTTAGTTTTTACAAATCTTGTTCAAAGTTTATAATTTTATAAATTTTTGTAGACTGAAAGATGTGGTTGGGGAGTTGAGGCTGTTGAGCCTATAAAAAAAGGTGAATTCATCATAGAATATGTAGGGGAAGGTAATATTTTAATTACAATTTGTGAAGTCTTATAAAATTTTGTTAGTTTTGAGTTATAATTATTTTTATTAATTTATTGTTTTAGTTATTAGTGATGCGTTGTGTGAACAAAGGCTTTGGGACATGAAGCACAAAGGGATTAAGAACTTTTATATGTGTGAAATTCGAAAAGATTTTACAATTGATGCTACTTTTAAAGGAAATGCTTCTCGTTTTCTAAATCATAGTTGTGGTCCTAATTGTGATCTTGAAAAATGGTAAGCATTCATTTAGTTAGCATAAGGGTATTTTGGTCATTTAACTAATGATCATGTTTTTGTTTAGGGATGTTGATGGGGAGACTCGTGTTGGTGTTTTTGCTGCTAGGTCTATTAAAGCTGGGGAGCCTTTGACTTATGATTATCGGTAATATATATTTTTTTTCTAATTCAACATTGTTGATTTAAATAATTAATTATGTAATAATGTATTACAAGTTTACAACAATTTTGAAGCTTTTTACAAAATGAGAAGATTTTTTTGGGTTATTGTTAGAAAAGTCCAAGTGTTTTTCGGTTTTTATTTTTTGAAAAAAAAAAGTTGTGATTATCGATAATCTTTATTTTGTTTTTTAAACAGAAAATGATGGATTATTGTGTAAAATTAGATAAAAAGATGTTTCTGTTTAAAAAAATAAAAGTTGAAAATGTTTTATAAATTGACAAAATAATGTGACTTTTGTAATAATGACCCAAGATTTCTTAACAAAAACCTTTGAATTTTGGTATAATAATCTTAAGTAAATCATTTAATGGTGACATGAAGTAAAGGGTGTAAAAAAAAGACAAACATTTCATTTACAAAACTTAAAATGCTAACCAATAAAAAAAAAAAAACAAATATTAAATTTTATGTAGAAAAATCCAATTATTTTAGGGAAATTTTTGATAAAGTTTTAATTTTTTTAATAGAAAAGTTCCGGTTATTTAATATTTTGCACCAATTAATGAAAAAATCCTTATTTTTATTTTGGGTTTTATTCAAAAAAGTTCTATTATTTTAAGAATTTTTTGAGAAAGTCTTAAATTATTTTTTCGAAAAGAAAAGTCTTGATTATTTAACATTTTGCTCAAATCAACAAAAAAGTTTTTTTTTTTTTTTTTTTTTTTAATTTTGTTTTAATAGGAAATGACAATTAGGGATGAACATTTTGTACCAAATCCTGATCCTGTATAGATACAACTGGTACCGCACCTCTAAAAATATGGGACGGTACGCGGTACTCCAAAATCACAAAATTTAGGATTCGATACCGTCTCCATTTCTGGTACTGATACCTGTAACGTTAATTCGGTACAGTAACCGCGATTGACTGTCGATCAAATTCGGTATTCAGGAACGGTACCGGTTCCATCCCACACTCATCCCTATGACAAATTATATGATTTTTCCATAATAATAAAACTTTTCTATTCAAAAAATTATTTAGGACTTCATCAAACATTTTTCCAAAATAGTGAAAATTTTCTGCATAAAACCCTACAAATATTTTGAAGATGGTTTGTTGAAAAACCTTATAACTTTTATATTTACCGGATATGATATGACATGATATAACATAATCTTAAATATATTGTGTTTGATATGAAATATCAATTATGGATTTTGGGTTATATTGTAGATTTGTGCAATTTGGGCCGGAAGTAAAGTGTCATTGTGGGGCTTCAAGTTGTCAAGGGTATCTTGGGACTAAAAAAAAGATAGCAAAAATGGAGCTTCTTGATTGGGGTGCAAAGCGTAGAAGAACAACAACCGCTAGCCTAAAGATCATCAATATCAAATCATAAAAATGAAACTACATTCCACAAAAAGGTTAATCAAATCATGTTGTATATCGGCTTTTGTTTTTACCAATGGAATATAAACAATGAAAAAAAAAAAAAAGTATAGTGTTCTTTCACTTCACGTAGAGATGTTAGAGACCAAAAACGACAAAACAATTTATTAATTGTGTCTCAACATCGTTTTTTTTTTTTTTTTTTTGGGGACATTGTGTATTTTTGTATTTGAACAAAATACAGAGAAGTACAACAATACAACGTATTATAGACATTTTATTGAAAAAATCGTATATTAATTTTTTTGACTGTTTAAAATATTCCATAATATTGTGATTGATGATAGTTTTCGAATATTTCTAGAATTAGCGACTATATTGCTTTTATAAATAAAGTAAAGATATTTTTCTTTGTTTGTGGTTTGTGCTAATCATCTTTGCCATAATTAGAAATATTATGTGATAACATCCTAATGCCAAGAACTAGTTTTCTCTGTAAATTTTGTACCAATGTATGTGGTCTCATTTTAGATCTTCATTTACCCTCGTTTGTTTAAAAAATTTATGTAAAATAATCAAGTAGATAGAATCAACTAGTTATGATGTTATGTATTTCTCTGTAAATTTTTTATTGTTGAAAACTATCACCTGAATTTCTGTAAAATGTTATGCCTAAACAAGAAAACTAGAAAGCCAAAAAAAAAAACATAAGACTATTGGATACATAATTACAAATATCAAACAAAGATATAGACAGCCTCAAAGTTCATAAACTAATGATTCAGTATTTTAATTTATAATTTAATAAAAGTTTAAACACATAAAAAATGATATAATAATATGTTTTAACTTTTTTTTTATTATTGCCACATATATTTTATTATCACATTGCAGTTTATTTTTATTATAATAGTTCGTTTTAAAACTTTTTTACTTATACAATCTCTAATTTGACACTGAAATCGATTAAAGGCTTGAGGGGATTTAAGAAACATACTATTTCGAGATTCAGATATAGGGAATATTTATTAGGGTTTATGGTAACCTATGAAAAACCCTAATAGTGTCTCTTCCCCTTACCTTTGGTCAGTTGATAGAACCTCCTGAAAAGAAACCTTTTGACAATTTTCTTCAAACAATTAAGAAATAAGAATATCAAGGTTTTGGCTTTTCTTGGTGATTTAAGGACAAGTATCCAAGGTGATTTCTCATATAGATACCGATAGAGGTGATCAACACTTTTTATTACATGTTTATATACCAAAAAGATCATAATTTCCAATCATTAGGTAAAAATAGATTACCCCATATGATTAGTTAATATGGTTAATTTACTTGATTCAAATAAGAGACTTTTGGGGATTAGTTTTGATAAACCATTTTAAATTTCATGGCATTTATGATTTCGTGTATGTAGTTTTAAGCAATCCATAATTAGCAAACATACATGGAATGATGTTGGCTGCAAAAAGGAAAAATCCGGCAATATGGTAACATGCTTTGACCCTGAATCACACAACTAAGCTATAATAGGCCCAATTATATGCGACTTGGCTTCAGTGAGGGTTGTTGATGTATCAAGTATATGAAGCCCATATTTGGTAATAGGTCCAGAAGTATGCGACCCAACTTCTATAGCAACTTCTTTAAGATCTACAATGTTCATAATTTTGAACGACTTAATAGGTAACTTCATTTTTTATGATTATTACATGCCATTGCTTTACAATCCGAAATGGAATCTTCAACAAGAACCTTGTTATCTTATGAAAAGAAGAATCCAATTTGTAACTATCACCCCTTTTTTAATTACATGAATCTTTGAATTATGAGCAACTGAATTCACCCATTTTAATTTATTTTAAGCCACATACATGAACCCCCAATAGCGAAATCCCCCGAATCAACGACACTACTTTCATTGTGAATATTGTTGTAATTTTCATCAAAGACATAAGGAGTTGAGACTGGATCCCTTTCTTTACCAATTAAAGATGAAGGTAGTTCCGCCATTTAAAAAATCATTTGTTGATGATCTACTAGCGAATCAATGACATTCTTATCATCTTCACAAAGAAGAGCGTTGAAAATAATGGGAGAGTAGCTTGAGCACTCTTTTATCCACGTAGTTGTGTGAAAGCCTCCCAAACAAACATTTTTTAAAAACACCCAAGGAAACGGATTTCGATTTGAAAGTAAATGAAGGAGAAGCATACTCCACACCTTCTATTTTTTACATGTTAAGTTGGCACAACATATATCGCTATCTAAAGCTTTAACATAAGATATCCCTACAATTATACTCATATTCTCAACCTTAGTTTTTCCATTTATGTTAAAACTCTCCATAGGTTATTAATGAACACATTTTGAAAAGTAGTTGTTAAAAACTGGAGTAAATTGATTGCTTGGAATCCATTGAAAGTCGTGAAACATTTTCAAATTGAAGTATTTTAACGGTACAAATCAAAAGCTCAATTGGATAAAATTGAGTGGTCTTTCACAACAGAGAACGTGAAAGATTATGATCATGTGTGTATAAAAATGATAAAAAAAGGGATATAACTCCCTTTTTCTGAAAATTATCAAAACTATCACGACAATTTCAAATTGTCACAAAACTGTTACTAATAACTGAATTTAAGATAAGTGTATTTTTTTCTAAATTTTGACCCTAGCCAGGGGCTCTGTCCCTTCGACCCCGGCAGGGGTTGCCACCCCGCTTCCAGGGGAGCTGACCCTGGACCCCCATCAGTTCAAAGTCTTCATCCCTAAATAGTGTGCTTTAACCAATAGAAACTTAAACAAGTATGTACTTCACACCACCCTTGTAACATCCGAAAAATACAACCAATTTAAATTTTTCAAAACAACCCGATTTTCATTAAAATGTTTACAAAAAGGTTTTCAATACAGATCATTAGAGCATTCCCAGAATCACATTGCTACAAAATCATGAGGAGCGGTACGATCGCGCCTTCGCCTTGCCACGGTCTCCTGAAGAACCTGAAAAACATTAAACCACAACTGTAAGCCCGAAAGCTTAGTGAGATACCCCCAAAATACCAACCACGCATATGCCCTTCCAGGCTGCGACCTTCCGGTCCAAAACATATAAAACATACATAACATAACAGAACATAGAACAACCACGCATATCGGGTCTACTGCGTGACTGGTCCGCCGCATCGGGCCTTCAGTCCACCGGTTCCATCCTCCAGGTCTAGTCATGTCCTTCGAGTCTACAGTGGGGTTGGTCCGCCCGCATCGGGCCTTCAACCCACCTGGTCCACTCTCTGAGTCTACAGTGTGACTGGTCCGCCCGCATCGGGCCTTCAGTCGGCCTGGTCCACTCTCCGAGCCTCGGCACGTCTGGTCCGCCCTCGTGGGGCCTACAGCCTATCCAGACCGCTCGCTGGGCCTTCGGAACAACCGGTCCGCCCTGGGTATCTTGGCCTACAGCACAAAGCAGGACCCGCCTCAACCCATCTCTAGTCTAAACAACCATGTGCACAAAACATACATTCATATAACAGTCATAGTCAACAAACCGAGCAAGTAGATCACATAGCATATCATTACCCTAACCGGGTTACCGACCTAACCGGTCACTAGCATAACATCACTTTGTATATCGGGAAACTGACCTTAACAAGGTCTCCTAGCATGTACCATCCTAGCTACCAGGATGCAGACACATCAAACAGTAACATAATAACCATATCCGAATCTCAATCCAATAAAGGGCCGGCCTTGGTGCCTTAGACCCTGTTGATATAGTGATGATAACTCACCTCGAAACTGTCGGCTGAAAGGATAAGATCCCGCTGCTCCGAACTCTGACACGAACTCCTCCACTGAACATCAAAACATACAACTCAATAAATATCCTTAATTACCAAAATACCCCTGGAAGACAACTTGTTAACCTTGGACAAGTCAAAGTCAACCCCTGACTGACCCTACTCGCCGAGTCAACCTGATGACTCGCCGAGTCCACATGCTCAGAACTTCCTTCACTCAGCGACCCAACTCGCCGAGTCACCCCACGACTCGTCGAGTCCAACAACTCTGAGTCCACTCGCACCCAACTCACCGAGTCATCCCTTGACTCACCGATTCATCGACTCAACCAGAAATATTGGGACTTCCTCGACAAGACTCGCCGAGTCCAAGGCTATCTTCAACCTACTCGCCGAGTTGTTCTTCCAACTCGTCGAGTTCCAGGCTATCTTCAAGCAACTCGTCGAGTCGCCCCATGTGACTCGACGAGTACCACCGGTCTGAATCCATACAGAAGCATCTCAGGCCATGCAATTGATCCAAAACATAGATCCAACCTCCTACAATCCATCCATCACGTAAAGTGGCAAACTTTACGTGAATCTAAAGAGATCTAGGCCTTATTCACCTTAGAACCAAGGTTTGGGACATGGTGGCTTCACTAATCACTCAAACACAGGAACTTTAATGCACTTTAGGCCTTCAATATTCCAGATCTGAGGTAGCAACCTCAGATCTAACCTCCAAACTCCAAAACATTCCAAGATATACTCCCCACAAACCCCAAAATGAGAAACTAGGAAGATACAGCCCAAGAACGAAGGTTTTACCTCCAAAAGGTGCCTCACTAGCAACCAAACTCGAATCCACACAAAGCCCTTTGATCCAAGCCACTTCTCCTTCAAGATCTCTTCAAACAACACCTCTCCAAGCTCTGATTGCTCAATAATGGGATTCTCCACGAATTTAGGGTTTCTGGAACTCAAGGGGGGAATAAGGGAGGCTGTGGAGGGGTATAATGCTCTTTATATAGGGCTCAACCTCGAAAATTAGGGTTTTCTCCATACAGCACCTACTCGCCGAGTCCATCTTTGGCCTCGCCGAGTAGGCCACTTGACACGCGACCATAGCCGCGACCTGACTCGCCGAGTCTATCCATGGACTCGCCGAGTCACCCTCCGAAACTTACACTTTTAGCCCTTCAACTCTACTCTTGCGATTCCGGGATGTTACAACCCTAACTTGTTTAATATTTATCAAAACAACATTGATGAACAACTTTATCTAATTACACTTAAATAATATTACTATATGACCCAATCAAATAACTCAAGTAGATACTGCAATCAGATCGAGGAAGAAAAAGAAATTGGGTCTTGCCTTTAGTAGAAAAAGGAAAGAGGGTATGGATAATGTATGCCACATTCTTGAAGTTTTTTAAAGAGTGAAATAGAGGAGAAAGGAAGGGAAGGGAACACTTTCCCATTTCAATCATGCCAAAAGTGGGATGAAAGATTTAATGGAAAATAAACCTTTTCTTTCTCTCATAATCCTTATATTTTGTTCTCTTTTCCTCCTTAAATAAAACTCGAGAACACACTTTATTTCCTTTCTTTTCCCTCACATCCTTAAAAAAACTTAAGAACACATATTTCATTCTATTTCTACCTTAAAAAAACTTAAGAACAAGGCATTAGGGTTAGCAATGGAAGAGAAACGAGAGGTGGCAAGTCAATCTATTTTCTTTTTTACTTAATTAAAAATAGTTGCAAAAAATTTAAACAACGTTTAAAATAAATTAAAAAAGATATAAAATTCATTTTACAAAGCATAAATGACTAAGAGGGGAATGTTTAGAAACCACATGGATCAAATACGATCAAATACATAGCTTTTGTGATATTTTCCATACAACTTTTTGCAAACCAAACCACATGACAAATCGTGAATTTTTTTTCTTTATTTTAAAAATATCATATTCTCTACTTTGTCTTGCTCGATCTTTCTTTAACTACAAAGGATGTATTACTTTTCAATGTTATTTGTTGGACTTCTATTGAAGCATTAAGGATTTTTCCTTTTTCCCTTATTATTCAAAAGTCATTATAAGCTCCATGTTTGTCTTCTTCTATGTTAGCCATCATATTAAACATATACGGTAATTATAAAAGGGTGTGCGAAGCACAATTAATTGATATCGATTTTGAAAAATTATTTGGTTAAGGACAGTTGAATCTGAATCTTTATAACTATTTCTAAAAACTTATATATTTCTACATGCTCGCCATAGTTATGTGTATTTTTTCGAAGAACAAAACACAGTTTGGTTTACTAGATATTATTGAAAATATTATATAAGAATATGATTAGAAACGACTTAGTAAAATATAGTTTATGATTTCATAAATTCAACCCAAGCACAACATAGATATTATAATTAACTTAAGATAATTTAAATTAACTATATCGATGCAAACTCCACACCTTTTTTTGATATTGCGGGACCCAAATGTCAGAAATGACCCTACAAAAATTTAATTATATTTGACCGAGAGTCAAAATATAAAATATAATCCATAGATTCATGTAATGATGCTATATTATATTGTACTTTATGTATGTATATATTTTTATGTTTGTACTTCATGCTGTTGGATTTGTACGTTTCTTTTATACTTACAAACTGCAACTTGGGCAACCCCACAACTCCATCCAACCGAGGACGTATGTTAGGTCATGTTAACACTTAACACACTCTTTCATGGTCAAGGGTATTTCTGTCTTTTGCAATTACACATAGAACTTGTTGTCTTATTCAATAAACTATAATGTTAAATTGTTAATATTCCCCGATAACACTTTTTAGTCTCTTACAAACCAATAATTGTGGACTAAAGACTCGTTGATTAGAGGCATGGGTCCCTTAGACCGGATTTTCAACATGTATCACTCTTCGATGAGAGTTTTAGGTTGGGACTTTAGTCTATATTAATAATGTGTTATGCCAATTTATTTTAAGTAGAGTTTTCTTATACTTTATGTACATTTGGTAAAATTACTCAGTTCAGTTTATAGAGGTTTTAAGGGTTGTTTTATGCGCTTCTTACTGGTAAAAGATTGGTTGGATCTGATTCTATTAGATTCAGACTGTTTGATATTACATTTAGAAGTCTCTGACTTGGTCCTCGCTCATTTGATCATTTTATTCGGTTGGATTTAAGATTTTGTCTGACAAATCAAGACATTGAATCATTTAGATCTAACTCAACTAACAACAACCAAACAGCCACTATTTAAGAAAAAAAAACTCTAATTAATGATAAACTTCGTTTGAAAATACAAACATAATACTTTAATTTTGGGTAAACATAAAAAAATCCAACATATTTTAATTTAATTCCAAAAAAATAATTAATTTAAAAAAATTTAATGCATTGAAACCCTTATGTTTTCTGGAAAATCTAATTTAAGTTTTTTTGACATAAAAAACTAACCTATTTTCATTTAAGTATTAAAAAACCAATATATTAATTTTCAAAGTACTTTAAACTCCTATATCTGAGATTTTTTAATCTAAGGGATTGTAATTAGCAAACACTTAATAGTTGGTTACCTATCATTTGTGACTGTGTATGGTTTATTGGTTTCAAAGCCTTAAATAAGAGAATTTCAAAAAAATAAAAATAAAGTGTTTAAAGCACTGTAAAAATAATATAATTGTTTTTTAGAATTAGATTAAAATATGTTGAGTTTTTTTTTTTTTTTTTTTTTTTTTTTTTTACTTTCAACAAAAACTCTAATCCAAAAATTGCATCAAGGGTTTTTGATTTATGCTTTATTTCATTTTATATATTTCAAAAACTTATAATTATTTTTGCCAACAACCTATACACGAATAAAAACTGTAACTTTTAACTTTAACTACCAGCTGCTTATTTTGGATTTTAGCATTATGTCGTTATTATCGGTGACCTGGAGATATCGTAATAATATCCTTTTTGATGATAAAAGAATAACAAAACATGTGTTGTGTGATATGATTTAAAGTTGGTTTCAATGGATCATGTACAGAATAATAAAGTAATTCTTAGTTGGGCTTCTTGGCTAAAAAAAAAAAATCCTATTATGTGTTTAATTTTGTAACTCGTTTTTGATAGCTTTTCTAGCACTTTAATTTTATGATGCAACCATTCAAAAAAAAAACCACTAAATTTTTAAAAATGAAAAAATAATAATTTCTATTCAATTTGTCCTACTAAATATAGTAAAATGTTAAATTTCAGATTGTTTCCAAATTAATGTAACATCTTATTTTGTGTCCAATTTTCATTTAGTGATTTACATTATCGATTTCTCTCACCAATTTTCATTTACATATCAATTTTTTCTCATGTAACTACTATAACAAATCAATTAAAAAAATAATATATTATAAAACCCTTTAAAATAATTTAATATACGTATTTGCATATCAGGTATTGAGGATTTGAGGTTGTTGCTCAAGTCATCCATGTTTTCTCAAGAAAATTTGAAGATGGAATTATTCTATGCATCACTATTACAAATTATCATTTATGTGTACATTCTTGTATCCGTTGTGTAAAAAAGCTAAAAGATTTGGAACTATAAAAAAACACATAGTCCTTATCCGTGATGTATATAAAAAGGGCAAAATAGGGATTTTGAAGATTGTAATTTGTGAAGGGTATGAAAAAGATGACCAAAATCACAAGGGAAAGAAAAAGGAAAAAGGGCATAAGACAAATAAGTTTGCTTTGGAGCAAATCTAGCAAAAAAATTGCGCTTGTGGGGCGAGGAAAGGGGTAAAATGACACTTTACCCAAAGAGAAGGAGGGGTAGAAAGGGAAATGACTTGTAGGTTTTCATTTTGGCCAAACATCTCCACCCAAAGCTTCTCCCAAATAGAGAAAAGAACATTCTTCTAGGTATTGAAAACAAGTCCCTCTAGTTAATAGAAATTCCAAATATACCCTTTAACTTGAATGAAATGCAACCATGTCCGGTTGTAGCTTGGTAGTGTTGATTTTATCTTACAATTAGATGAGTTACAATAATAAAAGATTTCAACAAAGAAAAAGTGAGATTAAGTTATAGAAGGATAATTTTATTATTTGTGCACATCAAACAACCTAAATTATTGATAAAATTTTGATTATTTTTTGTAATATATTATGTAATACATGACTATAGATGTGTTTGTGACATTATAAATATATATATATATATATATATATATATATATATATATGTTATTTATGTTTCTTTCGTTTTTTCATAGACAAAAAAGAATTAGTGTCATTATAATGTTCCAATTTCTTCAATTAGTTTCTTGATGTTTAGTTATACTGGTAATTACGGTTGAATTGGACATATAACTTTCATATAAAAATAGATATAAACACACCAAATATTGAAAGTATTATCTATAATTGAACTTAGGAATTTCACATTAGAATGTGCAGAGTAATTTAACATATAACGACACAATCATTTTGTCCGGAAAGAAATGATTCATCTACATAAAATATATGTTTTATCGACTTTTACGATAAATGCAACAATGTTATATATTATGCGAATAAATCGATTTCTTAACTAGAATAATCATTTTTTTTAAAAGTAAGGTGAAATGAAACAAATTGTTTGTTGTTTGTTGAACCAAAATTAACAGAAGTAGATGGATATATTTGCACATTATTGAGTCCATTAGTTATAGGGTAAATAAATGTCAAAAGTTCATAGAAAAAGGTGGTTGAGTGTAACTTTCTATATATGTATTGGACACAGTTCTCTTTCTTGTGTGGGCTTTTCAAGATAAGACAAAAATACCCATCTCACCAGCCCTTAAAAACAGACCCATCTCCACGACCTCACTCTGTTTTTCTCTCCCTTCTCCTTGATTTTATCGAGTTATTGTTTATTACTTTATAAAGAAAACCCATTTTTCAAAGCAATCTCATTAAAATTTTGATCGAAATGTACAGAAAAAGCTTTTTTAAGCCGCGTAGGAAACGAATCTGGGAAAAAATCCAGATTTTCTTCTCATTTTTCGGTGTGTTTTTCACGATATAGGGTGGCGTTGGGGTCTCGGCGGCGGAGGTTGTGGTGGTTATGGTGGAAGGTTACGAGGGTATTTCTGTCATTTGACATGATAAAAAAAAGCTTCTGGCTTCTGCTGCCTTTTTCTTCTGAAGAGAATAGTGGTTGGTGGGTGTGGTGTGAAATCTCTCATTTTGAAGAAAAAGTTTCTTGCGGCGGAGGCTGTGGCAGAAGGTTACGAGGGCATTTTCGTCATTTTACTTGAAGAAGGCGAATGCCTTGTCTTGTCAAGAGAAATGGTGATGATGATTTGTGTGCATTGTTCAAAATGTTGCTTTCTGAAGGCCGGTTTCATGCGGCCATGGTCGGTCATTTTCCGGTGGTGGTGATCGGCGGCGGAGGTGATGGTGGTGGTGGTGAAAGGTTACATGAGTTACTTCTTCCGAAGAAAATGGTGATTGGGCTTTTTGTAAAAGCTTGCATTTTGATGCCCAGTTTGTTGTAACGATGCTTGGCCACTTCTACTGACGGTGGTGGACGGCGGCGGAGGTGGTGGTGGACGGTTGTGATATTGGCGGGGACGGCTCAATCTAGATTAATATGGTCAAAACTCAAAATTACATATGATATTGTGTTAATTTTATCAGGTTTGTCGTAATTAATTTCTTTAATATTAATATTAGTTTGTTATGAAACCCTAGAAATGTTGTAATTAGTAATTATATTTTGGGGATTGAATTTTGTTAAAAGTTAGATAATACACCCTTATCAAATATGAACTACTTTTGAATTATTATTTTGTAACTTGGCAACAAATACGATGACTCTATGTGAACAAAATAAATATTGTTTTTTCTAGTTTAAAATTGGTTTATTTGTAATGAAAAGACATTGTTTGTCTTGAAAAGTTAATCAATTTGTTTTGATTTAAAATGATGATTTGATATTTTATCGTTCAAACTAACGATTCAGACGAATAATATGGTCTTAGAAAATTGTATTTGAAATAGAAGACTTGATTGATCACTCAATGGTTTAACCCCAAAAGCATGAACACGGACTTTAGGTATTGTTCATATAAAATTACGAAAACTAGACTCAATTTATAAACAACAATTATAAAATGAAAAGTTAATTTCAATGCTTTCATGACTTGATTTGAAGTTCCTCTATGGTAAAATAATGTGAATATCATATTTTTTTTTTTTTTTGGAAGAGACAATGTGAATATCATATTTTGTCACCTAATTTTTGGTTTTAAGGTGTCTTTTCAAAATGCATATTGATTTTTTTCAAAATGCTTATTGATTTTTTTCAAAAAACTTTTGTTTTTTTGTTTTTGTTTTTTTTTTTGTCAAACATCTATTTAATTTATTGTTTTAAAAAAAAAAACGAATAAGCTAATAAATCATTTTAAAAAACACTTCAAAATACCTATTATTTGGCCATTTTTGTCAAGATGTTCATCTTAAAAAACACTTCCAAATACTTATTATTTGGTATTTTTGTCAAGATGGTCATTATAATAGCTAAGAAGAAGGGTCCATTTTATAGGTTATTTAAGGGTATTGAATTTCTTTTTTAGGAATTTAAGATCATTGAACATTTTATACTCTATAGTTAACAAATTTTGTTACTTTCTCTCTCTCTCTCTATATATATATATATATATATATATATATATATATATATATATATATATATATATATATATATATATATATATATATTTTACTAACTATTGTGTGTCAAAATACACAGATCAATGGTTGGAATTAGAGGGTGTTTGACAAAGCTTATTTAAAATAGCTTTAACTTTTTAACTTAGACCGGAGGGTATGAGATGAATCTTTTTGTAGGCCAAACCATCTTTTCCCTCACCTAAAACCCAAGGAATGGGTGAGAAACTCTCCTCATTATTTTTTTATTTTTAAAAAAATATATATTTCATACATATGTTATATTCATTTTGTAGGGAATTAAAAACCATGAATTTTGATATATTTTTATATTTTTTTAGTAGGTATATAATTTTATAAATATTAAAAAAGATAAAAAAAAACTACCAAATAGAATGAGGAGAGAGAGTGCGGCACCCCTCCCCCCACCATTTTCCTGCATATTGCTTCCCTCACCCAAGGGATGGTGTTTCAGTGAGAGGGAAGCTTCCCTCTCCCCTTTCTCGTTTCCATTCCGTCTGCTTTATAGCTTATTAACTTATAGTTGTGTCAAAATGAAGTATTTAAAAAAGTGTTTGACTAAACTTATCTTGTATCAAAATGCTATAAGTTGATAAATCATTTTTAGTGTTTAGCAAGAAAAACTGCTTATATGTGTAAAATTACCAAAAAGGGTTTCCTTTTATATTATGACTTATTTTTCTTAGTATAACTAATATAATTAACCATTTTTCTTAATTTAGTTCTAACACGATTTTTTTTACAAGTAAGCCTCTCTTTACGAATAAGTTTTTTTATTTAATAATTTTTTTTATTAAATATCTAATATTTCGACAACATAAAAAAATATTAAACCAGAATAATGAGAATACATTAAAACATATCTAATGTATCAACAATAAGTTAGTCAACAATCATGCTACATTAAACCAAAATAAAGAGAATACAAAATAGTTTCAAAAACAAATCAAACACCATTGCGACTACATCGGTTTACGCTTGACATATATATCTCCCACTATCATATCTCCCTCAATCATATCTCGTACTATGTTTCAAAAACGTATCGTCTTTCTTACCCTATAGCAACATAATCCCGAAATAACTTCTCGTAATATGTTTCATATATCTCCAAATTTTTATCCTGAAACTTAACATAGTCTTTATCTTCCTATGTAATAAAAAAATAAAAATGTCATTAAAATTGCACTAAAAATAACAAGTTAATAAAAATAATATAATTGTTACCTTTATTTTCTGCTCTCACCACTCCGGTGATGCTATGATTATTTTTCTCATGCTATCATATCAAATGTCGGATTCTAGCCTCACTAAAGGATCATATATCTTCTATTCAGTCTGCACAGTGTCCCATTTGTTTTTGAGTTGCTTTATTTCCAATCTTTTCCCTGTCATTCGTTAATATTTTTCTGTATATTTTTCCACCCAATCTTACAGAAACTCCTACCCGCTTTATTCCCTTTTTTTTTATCCTCATTCATACATTCATCAAGAAATATCATAAATGTTTGATTATCCCAAATAAGTTTAGGCTTTAAGCTTATTTTTTGAAGTTTCATCATCAACAAGATTAACATTGTTGGTGTCGATAAGTTAAATTACATTCAATGTATCATATACGCATCTCAAGAATTTCAAAGGTAAACTACACATTCAAAGATATTTCATTCAAAATCTGATTTCACATTCAACGGTAAACTACACATTCAAATTTGGTTCATTCAAAATTTAATTTAACATTCAAAATCAGTTTTGAATTCACATTCCAAGGTAAACAACACATTCAAATAAAAAAAATGACAACAATGCAAATTCTGATCGGATACAAGAAAAAGGGTACCAAAAAATCCAAAAAAAATTTGAGTTCCAATTCAAATCAGCAAGAAAATTGTCAGTAAGGAAGTCCATTCATATCAGATGCAAAACAAGGAAATTAACATGGGTATCACAAATATGATTTCACATTCAAAGTTCTAATTCACATTCAAAATTTTGAATTCGATACATTCAAGCTACATATTAAAGGAAAAGATGGAAGAATCTACATCTCCAATTTAGATAAAAATTTAACACAACACAAATTCAAATAAACAAAAAATCGACAACAAAATCAACAAATTCAACTCCAATTTAAATAAAAAAATCAACATAACACAAATTCAACAACCACAAAATCAACAACTTTGATGGTGGGAAATCCACAGCAGCAAGAGAAAAAAAAATCGACAATTGGAGAAATTAATAGCAGCACAAACACGGAAGAAAACAAAATTCTTGAGTCCGATGTTGAAAAATAATAACATTCTAATATATTTTTATATATCCGAACTTAAATACAATTTCATAAATATTCTTACAGCTAAAAGTCTTATACATTTTAATATAATTATACATATTCTAAAAGAATATCAACAAAAATGAATACAATTCTTAAAAAATAACAACATTCTTAAATTGTGAGTATGATCAAACTTTATTCATTCTTCAAGTTATTCATGTTAGGTCTTCAACGCATTCTTCCAGCCATTCCTATAAAAAAATACAACAAAAACTAATAATGGTTAAAAACATGTTACTTGCAATTAACTATCACTTTATATATTCTGGTAGAATACATAGAATCATTCTGGCAGAATACATATATTTTATTTTGGCAGAATACATTCTGATAGAATAAATAGAATATATTCAAAAATATCGTATTTACTGCTAACATAATTTTAGATTCCAAATATACAATAACGAGGGACAATAAAAATTGAAATTCAAAATCACAAATTGAACCAAAATAATAGATAGACAAATTAATTACCTTTTGAAACAATTACATAAAACATGCGTTGCTAGTAATTTTGACATAATGCATACCACAAGGTTAAATTCTTTAGATTCTCTTTTAAGCATTTCAACAAACACTTGTTAGACATTATCATCAAACGAGCCAAAATTCATCTAAAACAATTAATGAAGTTAGAATAATAATGTGGGTGCTAGGTGTGTATCAACAAAGACCATGATCCTTATAAATAGACAAAGAAATCATCAAAAAAATGTTAAAAACCTACAAATAGAAACATTTTAAAGAGGACAATACAAAACATACATTTTTAATCCTATTAATAATGAATAAATTAAAAAAATAGCATAGGAAATCAACTTTGAGGTCAAAATAAACTAATTTCCAAAACTGAGAAATCTATCTTAATTCTTGTAGGCTAACGAGTATGTATAGTAAAGGAATTCAAATATTATTTTGAATTCATATCTTTATCTTTAGTTATCTATATCTTTAGTTTCTGTTGCTAGGATTCTTATCTTTACGCTTTATTAGCTTCACCAGATATTATATTTAAAAGTTTTTAAGAAATCAATTAAGGTTAAGTTATCGTACCATCAATTTTTTCATGGTATCCGAGCCTATCGATCCAACCTAAAAGAAAACCCTACCATGGGCACCGGTGGTGAAGAAGGCTCCGGCAAGAAAGACAATGAAACCACAAATATCGACTCCAATTCACCTTATTACCTGCATGCGTCTGATTATCCCAGACAAATGCAAGTGAATGACATTCTAACTGATAGCAATTACAACGATTGGTCATAAGAGATGACAAATTTCCTGTATGCAAAGAACAAGATGGGATTTGTGAATCAAACCATCGAGAAACCAGAAGAAAACACTGTTGAATACTTGATGTGGATGAGGTGTGATGCCATGATCAAAGGATAGCTCACCACAACAATGGAGAAAGGCATCAGATCCAACGTGAAATATGGCTGCACATCAGTAGAAATATGGACAGATCTCAAGGAACGTTTTGGAAAGGAGAGCGCCCCTCGTGCTTATGAACTAAAGAGAACACTAACTATTACACACCAAGATGGAGGTTTCGTTTCTGCTTACTACACTAAGATGAGAAGTGTATGGGACGAGATTCAATCACTGTGCCCTCTGACCTCATGCACATGTGGAAAATGCTCCTGTAATATTGGGAAAAGATTGACTAAGTCTAAAGAAAAGGAAAGATTGTATGAATTTCTTTTGGGACTGGATGATGGTTTTTCGACTGTCAGGACTCAAATCCTCATATCGAAACCTACACTAACACTTGGAGAAGCTTACCATCTCGTCGCTGAAGATGAACAACAACGTGCCATCTCAGCCACAAGAAGGATGCCTCATGATGCAGCGGCGTTTCAACCCTCCAGCATGAAAAAACGAGATGCATCAGCTGAGGTTGTAGATTCTAGATTCAAGAAATAGGGGCATGCCCAAGGAAACGAAACGCACAAACCAAGAAGTGGAACACTTCACAGTATGTGGGAAAAATGGGCATAACAAAACTGGATGTTTCAAGGTGATCGGATATCCAGAGTGGTCGCAAGGAAAGGGCAAGAAAGAAAAAGAAAATCCAAGAGCCTCTTGGGCCAATGCTAATTCAAGTCCTATTGATGGACTCACGAATGAACAATATCAAATGTTGATCAGGCATCTCACCATTGGCAAGAAGGTGGAAAACAATGATGATGCAGGTGCAAGTGCAAACTTGGCTGGTAAGACAATAAAAAGTGAATCTTGGATTGTTGATACAGGTGAAAACGTGTTCAATTGATCTATTTCACAAAGTAAGGATCATAGGCAAACATAGTGTGCATGATTGGAGCATGGGACAACTATTGTTATAATTCAAGTATTATGTTGATTATCCAACACATTATACAATGAATAATGTGTAATCAATATGGTGATTAAATAATAAGTGTTTTATGTATACTCAAAAGTTTGAGATCATATTGGATTCGATTATTCTTGTGTTTCACTTCGCATGTTTTCACGTCCCGAATAACTAGGTTATTCAAACATCCACAGTCAATAAGGCAATGGTAGTGGAATATGAAATCATAAGATGTTCTTGAATTTGCAACTTACATTGAAGAGGACATGAGTTGTTCTTATGTACTAGGATAAAAGGATGTATTCCATTAACTTTATTATTATATCCAACAACAATCGATGCATATGATATCACTTATGAAACTTTTCCAGTTGCGATAAAGCAGACTCCCTTCTTTTCTTCTATTGATGTTGATCATGATGATCCCTTTGACCATTACTACCCTTATTAAATCGTGCCCATGATGCATACAAAGATGATAATTTCCGGTCTAGATTTTGTTCAAGTCATCAACAACAAGACATAAATGTTTATTCTTCAAGAATTTAACAAAAACAAATCTCTTACCAATCTTTGATAATTTTCGGGTAATATAGACATAAGAATACAATACCATGATGCTCACATAGCTTATCGTTTATTGCCATAGTTTATGTGAAATTAGTAACAACATTAACTGATAACTCATCAACTTTCTTGTAATTCTGGTTCATAGAATCATTGCTGTTATAAGGATCTTCGATTCATATTTGGTGATTCCCAAACAATTAAACAATTAATATTTTATTTTAAGATTTATTCGTTAAGAAATTTGATGTGTTTGTGTTTGTTTGTCTATCTGATAAATGAATTTAAATAAATATAAAGGTATTCAAGCGAACTAAGACGAACAGAATTGAAGCAAGGCAAACTTAAATAAAAATAGACAAACAAACAAAACGAATTTAAATAAACACAAATAAACCTAAACAAAAAATATTTTATATATTATGATTAATTTTAGTTTAAAAGCCTTTTACGAATGTAGACCGGTCAAAATGCATAGTAGATTGGTGGGGACAAGGCATGGGCGAAGATCTAACATGAGACAAATTAATTTTTGACAAACCATCTCAACAAACACCATCAATGTTGATCAGCTTTGAATGTTGTACAATACTGTATTCAATTTTGTACTTTCATATATTAAAATAATATTTTTCTATATTCTTATATTGCATTTTTCTTTAGTTCTCTTTTTGGATTTAAAATATTAATATCTAACATAATATTCGACGTTAAAAGTTATAATCTTGACTTATTTAATTATTTATATGAAAATTAATCAATTTAGTTGCTTTTTATTAGTATGTAGGAGCATATTAAATAAATAAAGTGGACAAATGTAGTTAAAGGTAGATGATATCAAAAATGCCTTAAAGGGTCTACAATTTTTATTTTCCATCTTCCTCATCTTCAAATGTTCATCGGGTCCATTCTCGTACGTTTTCTTAAAGATGAGTGACAAAAAAAATCCAGATCTCTTTCATTTTCGTTTAAAAATTTACATTGAAGGAATCTCTTATTTTTTTCATTAATTGACAAACAAATTTACTTTGATTCATTCATGGATGGTTTAATTTTTTGGGCATATATAGATGTCATGACTCCACACACACACACACACACATATATATATATATATATATATATATATATATATATATATATATATATATATATGTTGTCTATATATCCTGTACATAAAGATAATTTATCATTATTGTGTACGATCCATGACCAGATCCGAATTTTTTATTTATCTATTTAAATTATGAAAAAACAGTATGAATGTGATTTTAGATAATATATATAGATATTGAAATAATGAATTTAAAAGTGTCAATTACACATGACTGAATAAGATATTGGTGATTGAAATAGTTGATAAAGTATTTGACGCATAAAATCATATTTTTGAGTTATTATAATGTTTAGCAAGACTATTGAAATAGTTGATAAACTATAACAAGTTTCCCAAATAACTCTTGTATGATCAAAGTATTTTAAAACTTGTTTTATAATTTTGTTTTTACATTTTATATAAAACTTACTTTTTATTACATCATTTTTATAAATTTTTATAATTTATTACAATTTTTTCTTAGATTTTTAAAGATTTTTCATTTTTAGAAATGAATGAATTTTTACAATTTATTTTCGTACTTTTTCTTACATATTCATTTTCATAAATGTAAGGTTGTAAAAATCTAACTACTCTTTACATATTCGAATTATGAAAAAAAATGCTATCAAAAAGTTAATTACAAATAAACTTATAAATAATGTTCTTTTATGTTATTTTACATTTATAATAAATCTAGTTTATCAACTACTTTTTACTAACACCAACATGTCTTTAGCCTAATGATATGACCAGATACACTTGTTCCAAAAGATTCCAAAAGGTTGAAGGTTCAAGCTCCTTTGTAATATTTGTGGAAACTATATGAGAAACTATTCTACAATAAAACTAATATGAAAACCTTGAATGTGATAGTTTTTGATGTAATTTCAGTTTAGTTATATATTTCGTGGTGCTCAGATTGGTAGAGAGGGGTTATATTCTATCCAGTCGATGTATTGTTCATTTGTTCCTTGGTCTCGATTCTAAGTAGAACGTTGAAAACATTATATGGATGCTATGGTGTTTTCATTTGGTGTCTCCAATGAAAATTAACATTCAAAAAACAAGTTGTATGAAGTGGGAATCTCTAAATTCTAACTTCAAGATCTTGTTGGGTCTATGAGGTGTGCTTCAAAAGTCAAAACCTTGGCATTCTCGTGGGTTATATGACTCGTGGTCAAAGTTGGATCTTATTATAGAGAGGTTTCAGAAAAAACCTTAATAATTAGAAGGTTAAAATGTTGTCTATTGGAGGCACTATACCTTGATTAATTAAATCGTTGTTGGGTTCGTTTGACATTTATTATTTGTCTATTTTTAAAATGTCGGTAAGGAGAAATGTGAAATTGGTATTGGAAGCCTTACCCCCTTTCACTATGCATTATTTTACTAGAGTTTATGAGAAATGAGAAACCATATTGGTAATAATGTCTTGCTCGATAGTAATACTAACACAAGGTGGAATAGATGTCCGTATGCGGGATAATCATGTAGAAGAGGTGGATCGTAATTTTCCCACAATTGACAGTGAAATTATTAATTGTAGAAAATCAGCCAATAGTGTGACATTATTATTCCTTCTTTTGATCGCGTTCAAGACCCCATATTGTGGTTAGATAACTTATAACATTAGGATGGATCGATGATATTATTACGTCTGCATGGTGGAACATATAGAGGTTCATAAATGCTTTGGGTTTTTATGCTATCAAACCGAGAATATCTTATTTTTGATAGTATAGTTGTGACTTCGTTTACATAGTTTGTGTATAGAAATTGTAGAATTAAAGTAGATGTTGGTGATTTTATATCATCAAATATTATTTAAGTGTAATAGGATTAAATTTGTTGACCACTTGTTGAATATTGAACAAGTTAGGATGGTGTAGGAGTGCACACTTGTTCAAGTTTTTCAAGATTTAAAGTACATTGCTATTTAGGGGCGAAGCCCCTAAACGAACGGGGGTCCGGGGGCAGCGCCCCTGGGAGCGGGGTCCCAGGGGCGGTAGTCCCTGGCGGGGTCCAAGGGGCAGAGCCCCTGGCTGGGATCGATATATCCGTTTCTAACTGTCTGTTTATTATGACAGTTTCTAATTGTCTGTTGACAGTTTTCAGACAGGATTGATATATCCGTTTTTTGGTCAATATTCTGGTACATGTTGAAGAACATTTTTCATATACATTCTCAGATTTCATTCTCTGAATTTCATCCAATTGAGTGTTCGATCTGTACCATCGAAATACTTCAATTTGATAGTGAATCACGACTTTCAGAGAATCCAAGCAATCTATTCATCCCTTTTTTCTAACAGTAGATTGATCAAGTCATTTTAAAACCCAATCCTTAACATTTATTTCTACTTGTTTTCTTTTTCTAGCTTCTTGCTAGTTATGTTCAATGGTTTTTTTTAAAAAAAATCATCAGCTAGCTAAACAATTATCATCTATTTTACTAATTAAAAATTAATTTGTTATCTATAAATAGCTTTTTTTGTTAATTTGGCACTGAATCACAAAATAAGATTGAACGGTATGGGCAACGCCCACTCCCGTTATCGTGACATGATATCGAAAAAACGGTGTTACCACCCCTCTCCCCCATGTTTCTCGTTTTCTGCCCTTATTAGCATTTTTGTTGCCTCCTGTTGCTCCCATAACGAATCGCAACGCCACAAAATCGAGTGAAACGGTCAATTTTTTAACTGTTGGAAAACGATCAAGAGTAAAAAAAGTTACCTATTTTAATTTTACATATAAATACACACATATACCTCATTTTTTACCTATACAAATCTTGTATTTCTGTAACGTTCCAAAAATATTGAGTAAAATTTTCATTCCAAATAGTCAAACCATTCATTCATTATCCCAAAAGATGATTACAGTAAAATTATTCTCAAAACATCATTGTAAAATAATAAGCAATCATTGTGGAATAAATCTCCATGGGATGCAGTGACATCAAACCGGGCTCTTCCTTTTGAATCTGGAAGTACCTGAAAATGTTTAAACCAATAAACCGTAAATACAAAGTTAATGAATTTCCCAAAATACCACATATCATACAGATGATTTCCATGGGCTACCCCCATGGTGTATTCCCTGGAATGCCATAGGCTACTTCCAGGTCTTACAACCAAGTGTTATGGGCTACCCTCATGGTATTTCCTTGAAATGTCATGGGTTACCCCATGGTCTAACATCCAAATGCCATGCGCTACCCACATGGTTTTTCATGCAATTGACATGGGCTACCCCCATGGTCTTTCATACAAATGCCACGGCCTACCCCCAGGGTCTTCCATGTAAGTATCACAAAGACAACTACCATTCTACATAATACAATCTAGGGCTGTAAACGAACTGAACGTTCGGCGAACCGTTCGTGAACTGTTCGGCGGAAAGTTCGTTTATGTTCGTTTATTTAATAAATGAACGAACATGAACAAAAATTATCGTTCATTTAGTTAAATGAACAAACATGAACAATAGTCTCGTTCGTTCATTTATGTTCGTGAACGTTCGTTTATGATGTTCCTTTACGTTCGTTTATGTTCGTTCGTTTAAGTTTATTTATATTCATCTATATTAAATTATTTTTTATTATATTGCTATATTATATGTTCGTTTATGTTCATATATGTTCAATTGTGTTTTTTTTTATCTTTGTTCATATATGTTTGTTCGTTTAGCATGTTCACGAACATAAATGAACAAACATGAAGAAAGTAATTTGTTAAACGAACGAACATGAACAAGAAAATCTCGTTCGTTTATCCGTTCGTGTTCGTTTGTTGTTCGGCTAACTTAAACGAACGAACATAAAGAAGACCTTGTTCGTGTTCGTTTGGTTCGTTTACAGCCCTAATACAATCCAATGGGCCGACATTGGTTCCTTCGACCCACAAGTAGAATGAGAAGAATCACCTCTTACATAGGGCGAGCCCTTAACTTGTCACAACTGGAAATTTTGTGTCATGTAATCTATACATTCAACCTAATGTGAATCAAAAACTTCAATCAAATACAATATACAAGCACTCCAAGTAGTCACCAAACAATTGGAGACCCTAGAAGTTATTGTTAAGTCCATTTTGGACTAGGACTTCCTATTTGGATCCAAATGGACCAATAAGCTTCCAATTGGACTATCATGGGCTTAGGACCCTAATTGGGCTCTAATTGGACCCACACTAATTTATTTCAACATTTTAGGTCGTATTGGGCCTAGAATGAAATAAATCACAAGCTTTGATCCATAATTTAAACTAACCTAGCTTAATAAAGCATAAAAATCACAATTTTAATTTATAAGGCCAATAAATACCCTAAACTACCCCTAATGTTGGGCTTAGGGGAAAAAAGCCCAATTTTTCCTTCTTCCCTCCCCATTCTCGGCCCAAGCCCAAGGAAAAGGGAGAGTTGACCTTGGGTTGCCACCTCACCTTTACATGTTGGACTTCCATGCATATAACTCATGTTTCCAAGCAAACATCATATCAAGATCACTTCTTTTTCTCTCCTCTCTCCTTGTTTCGGCCGAGAGCAACACCACACACACACAAAACACTCACAAACTCTCTCTAAAATTCACTCAAGGCTTCTTCTTCTCCCCTCTCCAAAATCTCGAGTTCTAGGAAGCATTCAAGAGGAAATCTCCACAAAATTCTTCATCTAAGGTAAGATTATGCATAGATCTATGGTTTAAATTCTTTTGTTATCAAAATCCTTTCCTAATCTATGCAAAAATCGTGATCTTGTATCCTAGAACCATCTCAAAACTCGAGATCTTCTTCAAAGGGAGCTAAGGCCAAAAACACTTCATTTTCCTTCCATTTTTCCTTGCAAAACCGAATCAACACCCCAAGGTGAGCTTCATACTCCCTATTTTCTGTTTTTATGAGTTTTGTGGGGGGGGGGGGGGGGGGAATACAAGTGAAAGTGTAGATCTATATGTGTTTTGTATGCCTTGTATGATTTCCATGCTTACATGTATGCTTTTATGTGTTTTTATGTTGGATCTAGCATTAAAACCCATCAAAACCGAGATATATCTTGTGTTAAATGATTTTAGCTTCAAATATATTTCTAAACACAAAGTATTTCAAGAAAAATGGCTAAGTGGTTTAGTAATAATTTTCTTTGGGTTAAAAACACAAATTTTGGGCCTAAAATGTGAAAAATGCAAAAATAAGGGCCCAAATTGACATTTCACAGATTCTGATGGATGAAGTGTGCCAAAACAGTTTCCATAAATAAATTTCTGGAAATATACTCATTTAGGGGATTAAAAACATAAATTCCAAGCTTAATGGGCTAAAAATGAAAATTTCGGCCCAATAAGGCCCATTATGCGAATTTTTCTGTTTTGGAGGGCCAAAACTGTAACTTTCTGTAAAACAGCAGACTATAAGTGTTCCAAATCCTTTTCAAAGGTTTAAAATGCTTTTTAAATTTAAAAAGGACCAAAGTTGCAAAAATTTTCCAATTTGGGCCAAAATTGTCAAAGTTGCGAAAAGAAGGGATTAAAACCGAGAAAACTGCATTTTCAAGGACTTAAACTGTTTTCTATGAAAAATATGCTGAAAAATATTAATTTCAATAATTTTTGGTGTTAAAATGTCAAGAAAAATAGTTTAAGGACCAAACCGGGAAGTATTTAATAAAAGGGTTGAAAATGTAAATTTTACAAATAATGAGGGGCTGAAATCAGGAATATTTCAAGGCTAGTTCAATGTACACAATTTGATCACATAATTGCACCGCGACTATCGACGAAATACAATACATTACAATACCCAAAAGTCGTTGTTAAACGAATTGGCTCGGTCTTGAGCCAATAGAAATCTACAACTACTAACACTACGACACTACGATTCATACAAGTAACGTTTGGTAATACATATACATGCGAGTGTGCACAGACGTCTACGCACCATCTTTGGGCCCCACAAGTGTAAAATCTTGTTCGTTGAGCCTAGCTAGCCCAATGACCTGATCTTAAGGCCCGAAGACATTTTTTTTACGGTGTGTTGGGTTTTACCGATCCGACACAACGTAAATGGACTTTCAATGGCTTGTATACCACCGGTCCCCAAGGGTCCTTTGGTATTGCTAGTAAAGTCTACATTTCATGCGAGGCGGGTCGGGGACCCCTCGTACATTTTATCCCCAACCGGCTAATGGAGTTACCGGGGTCTTCGTGATCTCTTTCTCTTTGGATGTGGGACTACACCTAGTCAGGGCGATTGGATAACGCGATTAGTACTGACGACGCCTTCGGAGTCGTTAGTATAACTATAAACTGGGCGTTTGTGTAACGCGGGTTTGTAGTAAATAATCCTGCTCGAAAACCTTCCAACGTCGCCTGGGACTGACACTATACGCTATGCAATGGTTTCAATGTAACATCACGTAATTCAAGGAACTAGGAGAACATCGGGTTTTCCTAGGGTTTTCAATACGAACTGATTTGAAATGCATACATTTTCAATGAACATTTTTTTTACAAGTATAGAAACGAACAAGCATACCTATGGATCTTCACAAACGTTTTCGAAAACTTATCTTTTCAGAAAATATCGGATTTTCTGGTGGTTCTTCAAACAATACAAACATTCGATTTCAAACACTACTTATGAACTCACCAACATTTCATATGTTGACGTTTTTCAAAATACTTGTATTCTCAGGGAGCCAGTGAATCAAGGGAAATCATATCCAGTGACGGTTGCGGTTTATTTTTGTATGAATTGAACAACTTAATTTTTGGGGAATGTAATGTTTAAACAATGTATGATATGTAAACACTACTGGTTGTACTATGTTGATGAATGGTGACGAATGTTGTTATGTTTCATATATATTCAATGTTATGGTATTCAATTGAGTCACGACAGCCCCCGGACGTTTCCGCCGTCTGGTTCGGGGGTGTGACAGGTTGGTATCAGAGCTTTGTTTATAGTGAACTAGCATGTCGAGCCATACATTGATATGCAACTATAAACCAAAAAGAGGGACTAACATAACTCTGAACGACACAAGTAAATAAAACACACTTGCTTGCATTAGGGATAAGAACCTAACGCTGAATCAAACACAATAATACTGGTATCTCGGTTAATTCGGGACTGTTCTTAGTGATACCAAGGAGTGAATGTAGCCTGATCAACTACATTCTCTCCAAAGTAAAACTAACACATGCCTTGATGAGATCAGGATAGCCAGGGAACCTAAAACTATACCCTTTATCACCCAAAAAGAGAATGTTTGCTTAGTCTGTACAATAGTTATAGCATCCTAGGATAATGTTAGCACATGTACGTACTCGCGCAGACAGCATGGCTGGTTTTCATCACCCGGGAGACCCCTACTTCCCTAATCAGGGAAACAACGGGTGGCTAGAGGAGGAGGGGGAGCAGCAGGGTATCCAGTATTATCAGGCCTTAGTAGCTCACGGGATGCTTGTGGATGAGCCAGGAGAGAATCCAGGTGAAGCACACGATGTCGGGCCCGATGAATACGTAGACACTGACTACGAGTTTGGAGGAATCGACAGTGACGACGAGGAAGGTCAGGCTGGGGACCAGGACCCCATTCCGCCATATGAGGACGTAGCACAACACGATCACCCCGCTCCACCAGTGAACCCCCCAAGAGAGAACCGTTCCCTCGAAGCTGAGGTCGTCGCACTGCGACAACAGCTGTATGCTATGGAAGATCGGGCGGTGCGAACAGAGCATGAGAGGGATGAGGTTATTGGAGACATGGCAGAGATGGCGCAGTTACTGGCGCAACATTTCGGCATGTGACTTCGGCACCACCTCCTGACACAGCTCATCGCGGTTAGGGGTAGACTTATCATAGTAGATCATTAGGAACTATGTTATGTACTCCGGCTCTATGTTTAAGTGACTACACTACTCATGGAGCCGTTATGCTGTCGGATTAGCGTTACTTATGTATGCTCCTACGAGCAAATTTTCTTGTACTAAATGCGGATAATATTAATAAACTTTTGTGTGTTTTGCTATGATATTCTCAGTTGTTATGTGTTGAGACGTTATGATTGTATGCTTGATGATAGTAACGTTTAGGTTCGTACCATACACCTAGTTAGTAGAGTCGCCACCTCACGGAAACCACGTGCACTCAACATCTTTCCGTTTCGTGACAGAAGGATGCCTCGCCCAGCTACTCGCGGAAATCTCGAACCAACCCCGCCGGAAGTTGACTCCACTGCTTTCCAGGCAGCCGTGTCTGCTGCAGTCACAGCGGCTATGGCACAACTTCACCGAGGAAACAACGGAGGAGGTAACGGGCAAGGATCCGGAAGTTCGAACAACGGGACGAACCAAGGACTCACTAAAACGTGCACCTACAAGGATTTTGCGAACGCTAAACCCCGAACTTTCAACGGTACCGGAGGAGTGATCGCCCTGAAGCGATGGATCGAGAAGGTAGAGTCGGTATTCGAGATATGCGAGTGCCCCGAGCAGATGAAAGTGAAGTTCGCGGCCTGCACTTTCGTGGACCAAGCACTCACTTGGTGGAATGGTCATGTAGAAGCTATGACACTTCCTGTCGCCAACTCTATTCCCTGGACAGAAATGAAAGAGATGTTGACGGCTGAGTACTGCCCCCGAGGCGAAATACAGAAGATGGAGCAGGAACTATGGAATCTCACGGTGCAGAATGGGAACATCGATGCTTACATATCGAGATTCAGCGAACTATCTCTGTTGTGCCCGGGTATGATCACATCAGAGGGAAAGAAGATTGAACGATTCATTTGGGGACTGACATCCCCCATTCAAGGGAATGTGATAGCTGCGAACCCTGAAACTTTTGACAGTGCGAAGAGATTGGCAAAGAGGCTATACGATCATAACCACAAAAAGGGCGAGAAACCGGTAGAGACTGAGAAGAAGAAGGAGAGTGATGGTAAGAAAGGATGGAACAACAAGAGGAAGGGGCGTCAGGGTCCCGAGACCTCTAAAAAGCAGCAAACGGTGGCAGTTCACGCTGTCACTGCGCCGGTACCAGCCACATCACATGCTCCAACCTCAGCTGCTTCAAATACCTCAAAACCCTATTCCGGTAATCATCCCAAATGCAACAAGTGCGGTTTCCATCACCAAGGAGAATGTAGGGAGTTCCATTGCACCAGTTGCAACCGAAGGGGACACACTGCAAGGTTCTGCAGGACTTATCCTTCTCAGAACCAGAGTCAGGGAAACAACCAGAACAACAACAACAACCACCGCAATACCAACAACACCAATGCCGGCGGCAACAACGCAGGGCCTAGCCACACCTGTTTCGGGTGTGGAAGGACGGGACATTTCCATCGAGACTGCCCTAACAACAACAACAACTCAGGAAACAGAGGAGCAGGAAGAATGCTGACTATGGGTCAGAGTGATGCAGTTCAGGACCCCGCAGTTGTGACCGGTACGTTCCTCCTAAACCACGCTTATGCATGCATCTTATTTGATACCGGAGCGGAGCGAAGTTTCGTAAACGAGAAGTTTAAACATTTATTAAAACAACAACCCCAGAAGCTAAATGAAACCTATACGGTGGAAATGGCCAATGGGAAAACCGAATCCACTAGGGAGATCTACATCGGATGTACCCTAACCCTTAACCAACACGTCTTACGAATAGATCTGATGCCAGTGTCAATTAGGAGTTTCGATGTGATTATCGGCATGGATTGGTTAAGCCCCCACCATGCTGAGATTATGTGCCACGAGAAGGCCGTTCGCCTTCGCCTCCCGAATCACGAAACCCTAGTAATTTACGGAGACAAACCTAGCACGAATCTTCGTCTTATCTCGTGCATCAAAGCACAAAAACATCTGCGAAAGAACAACTTAGCGTTCTTGGCCCACATAGTGGACAAGGCTAAAGAAGAAATTAACATCCGAGACATTCCAGTAGCGTGTGAATTCCCGGACGTGTTTCCTGAAGATCTTCCAGGAGTACCCCCAGAGAGACAGGTTGAGTTCCGAATCGACCTCGCCCCAGGAGCAACTCCCCTCGCTAAATCACCATATCGATTGGCACCTGCTGAAATGCAGGAATTGTCCAGCCAACTCAGTGAGCTTCTGGACAAGGGATTTATCCGACCTAGCTACTCGCCGTGGGGAGCTCCGGTGCTCTTTGTCAAAAAGAAGGACGGATCTTTCAGAATGTGCATCGATTACCGAGAGTTGAATAAACTCACTGTTAAAAACCGCTACCCACTCCCACGAATCGATGATCTATTCGACCAGCTCCAAGGAGCTAGCTATTTTTCTAAAATAGATCTACGGTCCGGATACCATCAACTCAAGGTCCGAGAAGAAGATATTCCTAAAACCGCTTTCCGAACCCGCTATGGACATTATGAATTCGTCGTAATGCCCTTCGGTCTAACAAATGCACCCGCCGCATTTATGGACCTAATGAACCGAATCTGTCGACCGTTCTTGGACAACTTCGTCATTGTGTTTATCGATGACATCCTCGTCTATTCTCGAAGCAAAGAGGAGCATGGCTAACATCTCCGACAAGTCCTAGAGACGCTGCGATCGGAAAGGCTTTACGCCAAACTCTCTAAGTGTGAGTTTTGGCTACGGAGCGTGAATTTTCTCGGTCACGTAGTTAGCCAAGATGGAATTCATGTGGATCCCTCTAAGGTCAAAGCTGTGGAAGGATGGGCAACTCCGACTACGCCCACAGAAATTCGTCAGTTCTTAGGCCTAGCAGGCTACTATAGGAGATTCATCCAAAACTTCTCTAAAATCGCCAAGCCACTTACCTTGCTTACGCAAAAGAGTGTGCCATTCAAGTGGACGGACCGACAAGAGATTGCGTTTCGAGCCTTGAAGCAAGCTCTTTGTAGCGCTCCTGTACTATCTCTACCCGAAGGAACGGAAGATTTTGTAGTTTACTGTGACGCGTCAAATCAAGGTTTAGGTTGCGTTCTCATGCAACGTGGAAGAGTGATAGCATATGCGTCCCGTCAACTAAAGACGCACGAAGTAA
Source organism: Lactuca saligna (assembly GCF_052625555.1). Taxonomy (NCBI): domain Eukaryota; kingdom Viridiplantae; phylum Streptophyta; class Magnoliopsida; order Asterales; family Asteraceae; genus Lactuca; species Lactuca saligna. The sequence goes on from NC_136423.1 coordinate 56,954,371, forward strand.
ATTACACAACCCATGACCTAGAACTGGGAGCCGTGGTCTTCGCCCTAAAAATTTGGAGGCACTACCTGTACGGTACAAAGTGCACCATCTTCACAGACCACAAGAGCCTCCAGCACATCTTGAATCAGAAGGAGCTGAACATGAGACAACGAAGATGGGTGGAGTTGTTAAACGACTACGAATGCGAGATCAAGTACCATCCAGGCAAGGCCAACGTGGTAGCTGACGCATTAAGTCGGAAGGAGTACACAAATCGCCGTACGAAAACGCACTCGATAACCATTCAGCCTCATCTGACCACTCAAATTGCATCGGTCCAGGCAGAAGCTATGAAAACGGAAAATAAAACTAGCGAGGCATTACGCGGAATGGAGAAGAACCTGGAAGTCAAAGAGAATGGGGTATACTACTTCATGAACCGTATTTGGGTTCCAAAGATCGGAGGATTCAGGGAGATCGTTATGAAGGAAGCCCACAAGACACGATACTCCATTCATCCTGGTTCGGACAAGATGTACTTGGACATTAAGCAGCACTATTGGTGGCCTAACATGAAGGCGGAAATCGCAACTTATGTTAGTAAGTGCCTTACGTGTGCCAAAGTAAAAGTGGAATATCAGAAACCTTCCGGATTGTTACAGCAACCGGCAATCCCTGAGTGGAAATGGGAGGGGATTTCTATGGACTTCGTGACCAAGCTGCCCAAGACGTCGGACGGATTGGACACCATATGGGTAATAATCGACCGACTGACGAAATCTGCCTATTTCCTGCCCATCAAAGAGTCCTACAAGATGGAGAGGCTGACGCGTTTGTACCTACGAGAGATTGTAAGACTTCATGGAGTGCCAAAATCTATCATCTCGGATAGGGACAGTAGGTTCACGTCACGCTTTTGGCAGTCGCTCCACAAGGCCATGGGAACTCATCTTGATATGAGCACCGCGTATCACCCACAAACGGACGGTCAAAGCGAACGAACCATTCAGACGCTTGAAGACATGCTTCGTGCATGAGTGATAGACTTCGGAAAGTCTTGGGATACCCACCTACCGTTGATCGAGTTTTCATATAACAATAGTTATCATTCGAGCATTAAGGTGGCCCCTTTCGAAGCACTGTACGGGCGTAAATGTAGATCACCGTTATGTTGGGCTGAAGTAGGTGACACCCAGCTAGCAAGAACACATACGTCAAACAGGGCATTAACGGGACCGGAAATCATTCGCGAGACCACAGAAAAGATTGTCCAGATCAAAGCTCGATTACAGGCATCGCGTGACCGGCAAAAGAGCTACGCTGATAAACGGCGAAAGCCCTTAGAATTCCAGGTCGGTGATCGAGTATTGTTGAAGGTCTCACCCTGGAAAGGGGTTATACGTTTCGGAAAACGGGGAAAGCTGAACCCGCGATACATTGGACCTTTCGAAATCGTCGCCCGAATAGGTCCAGTAGCATACAGACTACAACTACCTGCAGAGCTAAACGGTGTACACCCCGTGTTCCATGTTTCTAATCTGAAAAAGTGTCTGTCAGATGAAACCCTAGTCATTCCTCTTGACGAAATCGAAATCAATGAGAATCTCCTGTTCGTCGAAGAGCCAATCGAAATCATGGACAGGGAGGTGAAGCGTACTAAGCAAAGTCGCATCCCGATCGTGAAGGTACGGTGGAACGCAAAGCGTGGGCCAGAATTCACGTGGGAACGCGAAGATCAAATGAAGCAGAAGTACCCTCACCTATTCTAGCATTCTCAAATCTAGCTTTCAAACAGAATTTCGGGACGAAATTCCCTCTAACGGGGGGATGATGTCACAACTGGAAATTTTGTGTCATGTAATCTATACATTCAACCTAATGTGAATCAAAAACTTCAATCAAATACAATATACAAGCACTACAAGTAGTCACCAAACAATTGGAGACCCTAGAAGTTCTTGTTAAGTCCATTTTGGACTAGGACTTCCTATTTGGATCCAAATGGACCAATAAGCTTCCAATTGGAATATCATGGGCTTAGGACCCTAATTGGGCTCTAATTGGACCCACACTAATTTATTTCAACATTTTAGGTCGTATTGGGCCTAGAATGAAATAAATCACAAGCTTTGATCCATAATTTAAACTAACCTAGCTTAATAAAGCATAAAAATCACAATTTTAATTTATAAGGCCAATAAATACCCTAAACTACCCCTAATGTTGGGCTTAGGGGCAAAAAGCCCAATTTTTCCTTCTTCCCTCCCCATTCTCGGCCCAAGCCCAAGGAAAAGGGAGAGTTGACCTTGGGTTGCCACCTCACCTTTACATGTTGGACTTCCATGCATATAACTCATGTTTCCAAGCAAACATCATATCAAGATCACTTCTTTTTCTCTCCTCTCTCCTTGTTTCGGCCGAGAGCAACACCACACACACACAAAACACTCACAAACTCTCTCTAAAATTCACTCAAGGCTTCTTCTTCTTCCCTCTCCAAAATCTCGAGTTCTAGGAAGCATTCAAGAGGAAATCTCCACAAAATTCTTCATCTAAGGTAAGATTATGCATAGATCTATGGTTTAAATTCTTTTGTTATCAAAATCCTTTCCTAATCTATGCAAAAATCGTGATCTTGTATCCTAGAACCATCTCAAAACTCGAGATCTTCTTCAAAGGGAGCTAAGGCCAAAAACACTTCATTTTCCTTCCATTTTTCCTTGCAAAACCGAATCAACACCCCAAGGTGAGCTTCATACTCCCTATTTTCTGTTTTTATGAGTTTTGTGGGGGGGGGGGGGGGGGGAATACAAGTGAAAGTGTAGATCTATATGTGTTTTGTATGCCTTGTATGATTTCCATGCTTACATGTATGCTTTTATGTGTTTTTATGTTGGATCTAGCATTAAAACCCATCAAAACCGAGATATATCTTGTGTTAAATGATTTTAGCTTCAAATATATTTCTAAACACAAAGTATTTCAAGAAAAATGGCTAAGTGGTTTAGTAATAATTTTCTTTGGGTTAAAAACACAAATTTTGGGCCTAAAATGTGAAAAATGCAAAAATAAGGGCCCAAATTGACATTTCACAGATTCTGATGGATGAAGTGTGCCAAAACAGTTTCCATAAATAAATTTCTGGAAATATACTCATTTAGGGGATTAAAAACATAAATTCCAAGCTTAATGGGCTAAAAATGAAAATTTCGGCCCAATAAGGCCCATTATGCGAATTTTTCTGTTTTGGAGGGCCAAAACTGTAACTTTCTGTAAAACAGCAGACTATAAGTGTTCCAAATCCTTTTCAAAGGTTTAAAATGCTTTTTAAATTTAAAAAGGACCAAAGTTGCAAAAATTTTCCAATTTGGGCCAAAATTGTCAAAGTTGCGAAAAGAAGGGATTAAAACCGAGAAAACTGCATTTTCAAGGACTTAAACTGTTTTCTATGAAAAATATGCTGAAAAATATTAATTTTAATAATTTTTGGTGTTAAAATGTCAAGAAAAATAGTTTAAGGACCAAACCGGGAAGTATTTAATAAAAGGGTTGAAAATGTAAATTTTACAAATAATGAGGGGCTGAAATCAGGAATATTTCAAGGCTAGTTCAATGTACACAATTTGATCACATAATTGCACCGCGACTATCGACGAAATACAATACATTACAATACCCAAAAGTCGTTGTTAAACGAATTGGCTCGGTCTTGAGCCAATAGAAATCTACAACTACTAACACTACGACACTACGATTCATACAAGTAACGTTTGGTAATACATATACATGCGAGTGTGCACAGACGTCTACGCACCATCTTTGGGCCCCACAAGTGTAAAATCTTGTTCGTTGAGCCTAGCTAGCCCAATGACCTGATCTTAAGGCCCGAAGACATTTTTTTTACGGTGTGTTGGGTTTTACCGATCCGACACAACGTAAATGGACTTTCAATGGCTTGTATACCACCGGTCCCCAAGGGTCCTTTGGTATTGCTAGTAAAGTCTACATTTCATGCGAGGCGGGTCGGGGACCCCTCGTACATTTTATCCCCAACCGGCTAATGGAGTTACCGGGGTCTTCGTGATCTCTTTCTCTTTGGATGTGGGACTACACCTAGTCAGGGCGATTGGATAACGCGATTAGTACTGACGACGCCTTCGGAGTCGTTAGTATAACTATAAACTGGGCGTTTGTGTAACGCGGGTTTGTAGTAAATAATCCTGCTCGAAAACCTTCCAACGTCGCCTGGGACTGACACTATACGCTATGCAATGGTTTCAATGTAACATCACGTAATTCAAGGAACTAGGAGAACATCGGGTTTTCCTAGGGTTTTCAATACGAACTGATTTGAAATGCATACATTTTCAATGAACATTTTTTTTACAAGTATAGAAACGAACAAGCATACCTATGGATCTTCACAAACGTTTTCGAAAACTTATCTTTTCAGAAAATATCGGATTTTCTGGTGGTTCTTCAAACAATACAAACATTCGATTTCAAACACTACTTATGAACTCACCAACATTTCATATGTTGACGTTTTTCAAAATACTTGTATTCTCAGGGAGCCAGTGAATCAAGGGAAATCATATCCACGTTGTGGCCATCCATGGCCACACCATGACCCTCATACAACGATACAATAGGGTATTTCCCAATTGCCACGTCGTGGCGACATAAGGCCACGTCGTGGGCATTGGCTTTCCAATAAATTAACTGTTTTCTTCGATTCCAAGAGATCCAAAGCTCAGATCCGGTCCATTCCCTGGTCTAAATGGATAAAGTTTCCAACCCTATCCATTAAGCCACCCAAAGAGATCAAAATCTCAAAGCCTAGGTCAAAATAAGGCAAAATACCATAAAGACTTAACCATTAATCCTTTAATTCAAAAAGTCCTTATCCTAACCACTCCAGATGAGTTATCAATACCAAATCTAGCATAAAGGTGGGTGCTTTATAAACATGCATGTCCAATGCATGTCTAGAATCCATTTTAGGTCAAAATGATATAAAAGTGACCAAAAACTCATGCAAGGTCAAGAATCCCAACCAAAGTCTAGATCTACAAGATATGTTGTTCATGGAACACATGAGAGTCATAAAGTTGCAACCTTGATCACTTCAAACCCACCAATCATTTCTTATGGACCAAAATATGCTAAGACACTTAATCTACAACCAAAGAATCACCAAGATAGAAACTTAAGGACTTACAAATGGTCCAGAGAGTAATTCCAAAGATGGAGAGGAGTTGTTGCTTGATCCTTGGGCTAATACCTTCTTCTTTTTCCTTCAAAATGCAAGAAAGCACCACAAAGAGCTCAACACTCAACAAGGGAAGCTAGGGTTAGTTGATAAGGAACCCTAGATTCAAGGTAGAGAGGTTTAAATATAGAAGAAACCCAAAAAGAATCATGAGCTTAGGCCAGAACATCTGTCATGTCGTGATAGCTGAAACATCCCAGAAATAGGAATTAAAAATTTCATTTTTAATTTAAGTAAAAACAATATTCCAAACATTATCCATACATCCCAAATCAAATAAGTGTATCAAACATCATAAAAATTAGAACGAAGTCGCAAATACGGAATCCATATGGTGTGTGCGATGCAGTCAACCCGAGCTCTTCCCTTTGGAACCGTAAGTACTTGAAACATAAATTGAAAAACGTTAGAGCAAAGCTTAGTGAGTACCCCAAAATACCACATAACATACATACAAATAAACACATAATGGACCCCGCTCTATCATCGGGCACCGCTCGGTAATAAATCGGTCCCTGCCCGACATACATATAACATATATCAAGTAACCATATACACATGCAATAATCACAAAAATACATATCATATAAAATGGTTGTCGGGCCCCACCCGGTAAGCATAATAACACATAACACATGCAAGAGTCATGCAGACAACTAGCATAACATAAACATGGGCCATCATTGGTGCCTTCGACCCACTAAACCTAGTGAGGAAACTCACCTCAAATTGTTGGATCAAACGAATAATCCCTGGCTGTTGATTCGATAAATCCCCGAGCTATCAATATCAAATAAAATCCAATTAACATTTGAGATCTAACCCATAACCATAAATCCATACTAGGGGTAAAAAGTCCATTTTACCCCTAACTTAGCTTGGTCCAAGACTAAAGCCCAATTTCCTAATGTAATAGGCCCAAAAGTTGAATAATCCACCAAGGCCTAATTATGGTCTGATTTCTAATTGGGCTTAATCACTACTCATGGGCCTTAATCCAAAGCCCAATAATTGTTTCTGGTCCCAAAGCTCCCAAAGTCTAAGAGATTGCCTAAAAGAAAAGTCCACTGATCATCGCTACGTTGGGTGTAATTCCTAGTACCCCCCGTGTACCAGGCTGCTTTGCTAGGATCGGGGAGTGTCATAAGTACACGCAACGTACTCCTATTTACATTGGGCGTAAATGTTACAAGGACAAAAAGTCCACTAAGCACTTATTGCTTAATATTAAATGTCCAAATCATATATCTAGCTCCTAATAGACATCTAGCACCATAAAGTCACTGACTTGGTGACTTTGCATGCCTTAAAAGGTCCTAACTTCAAAATATGGCAATCTACCTCCATAATATGGATCTAAACTCATGCATGGGTGAATCCCAACACAAAAGATGCTAACTTTAAGACCCAGAAACCTAAAAAATGTCAAGAGGAGCAACCCATAACTTCTGGTATTGTATCAAGCCACCAAATCTCACTCATCAGACCAAAAGTTAACCAAAATCAAGCTAGAACTAGATCTAAGCTATGACACATCAAGTCCATAACTTCATACCTCCAAAGAGTGCCAAATGATGATGATGTTCCGAATGTAAAAGATCTCACTCTTCCAATGAAGCTTCAAGATGATCTATTTCCTTCAAAAACACCAAAACATATCCAATTAAAATGACCTTTTAAGCTCAAGAACACTCAACTATGGAGTTAGGGTTTCATGGAGGCTAATTAGGGACAAAGGGAGGCTGGCAGAAAAGATCCTTGGGACATAATGGTCTTTAAATAGTACTTAAACCCAAAATATTAAGGTTTTGGGTCTGAACACGTACGCCGCGCGTACCCACATTGTACGCTGCACGTACGTGCATGGCATCCGCGACTCATTTACTCGTGTACGCCCTGCGTACGGCACACCCCAAGCCCAAAAATTAAGTGCAAGATCTTCAAAGCCTACAAATAAAAATTAAATGAATAACCAATTAAATAAATAAATAACTTAGAATTACTGGGCGTTACAATTCTCCATCACTTGAATCAGAGTTCGCCCTCGATGTGAGCCGCCCTGAACAACTCTGGATAGTGCTCTTTCATCTCATCCTCAGGCTCCCAAGTCCACTCTGATCCCTTTCGGTGTTTCCAATGCACCTTCACCAGCTCGAAAACCTTATTCCTTAGGGTCTTTGTCTTCTGATCCAAGATCACCACCGATCTCTCAATATAATTCAGGCGGTTATCCACCTGAATATCCTCCAATGGTACCACTGCGGAATCATCCACTAAACACTTCCACAGCTGAGAGACATGAAACGTGCTATGTATCTGACTGAGCTCTGCTGGAAGGTCTAACCGATACGTAACCTGGCCCACAAGAGCCAAAACCCTAAATGGACCAATATATCTGGGACCCAACATACCTTACTTTCATAACTAGATGACACCTTTCGAAGGTGACACCTTCATGAGAACCATATCTCCTACCTGGAACACTAAATTTGACCGGCTGGTCAGTATAACTCTTCTGCCAACTCTGAGCTATCTAGAGCCTGCTCCGAACCTGCTAAATCAGCTCAATGGTTTTGAGTACTACCTCAGTACTCCCCATAACCTGCTGACCGACCTCGCCCCAACAAATCGGGGTCCTGGATTTCCTCTTGTAGAGCATCTCAAAAGGAGGTTGATTGATGCTGACGTGAAACTGTTGTTATACGGAAATTCTGCTAACGGAAGATACGTATCCCAACTCCCACCAAAATCCAACACGCACACACACAACATATCCTCAAGGGTATGGATAGTCCTATCACTCTGACCTTCATTCTGCGGATGAAATGTTGTACTAAAATGGAGACGAGTGCCCAACTCGTCATGAAACCACTTCCAAAATCTGGAAGTAAAATGAACATCCCTGTCAGAAACCACCGATACCGGCACCTAATGACGTGCCACCACCTCCCTGGTATAAACCTCGACTAACTTCTTTGCAGAAACAATCTCATGAACCTCCGCCAAGCCTTGAGGGTGAACACCACAACCCCAATCCCTCTCCATCAACACTGCCCCCAAACCAAAGATCGAAGCATCACAATAAACCAAAAAAAACATAAACACTTTCCGGTAGGGTCAGGATCGGCGCCTCACACAATCACTGCCGAAGAGTTTCAAAAGCCGCCAGCTACTCAGGCCCCCAACGAAATGTAACCGTCTTGTTGGTCATTCGGGTCAATGGAACCGCTATCTTGGAGAAATCCTGGATGAATATTTGATAGTAACTTTCTAAACCATGAAAACTTTGAATCTCAGATGGAGACTTCGAAACCTCCCACTACATCATGGCCTCAACCTAGGTTGGATCGACCATAATATCCTTCTGGTTGACAAGGTGCCCCAAAAACTGCACCTCGTGCAACCAGAACTCACACTAGAGAACTTTGCGAAAAGTCTCTCCCTCCTTAGTGTCTCCAACACCTCCCATAAGTGCTCCTCGTGCTGCTCTTAAGTCTTGGAATAAACCAAGATATCATCGATGAACACTATCACATATCGATCCTGCATGGATTTGCACACGTGGTTCATGAGATTTATGAACACAGCCAGAGCATTAGTGAGCCCAAAAGGCATCACCACGAACTCATAATGATCATATCGAGTCTAAAAAGTTGTCTTCTGCACATCCTCATCCCAAAACCGCATCTGATGATTAATCAATCACAAATCAATCTCAGAGAGCCAAGATGCGCCCTGAAGCTGGTCAAAGAAGTCATCAATCCTCGGGAGTGGATAACGCTTCTTCACCGTTACCTTATTCAGCTCCCGGTAGTCGATATAAATACGGTAAGACCCGTACTTCTTCACAAACAAGATCAGGGCTCCCCAAGGCGAACTGTTCGGTCGAATAAATCCCTTGACTAACGAATCTTGCAGCTGTCTAGACAACTCCTGCATCTAGGGAGGAGCCAACCGATATGGTGCTTTGGCTATTGGAGCCGAACCTGGGACCAAATCAGTCATGAACTCAACCTGCCTCTCTGGAGGCACCCCAGACAAATCCTCCAAGAATACATCTGGGTAGTTCCACACAATCGGTACATCATCCACGGTCGCCTTACCCTTATCCGGGTATCCATGATATATGCGACATAACCCAAACAACCCTGCTGAAGATAGCGAGTCTAGCCTCGTTGCATAACACATAATCGACCCAAGCCGCGGTCTCTCACCATGAATCACTAACTCTCCCCTACTTAGGGTCTAAACCTGAACTAATTGCTGCTCGTAGTTGATCACTGCGTCTTAGGGCTCAACCAATCTATGCCCATGATAACCTTGTTCCCATGCACTTAAATAGGAACCAAATCAACCGAACACTCCTCCCTGAATAACTAGAGAGTATAATCTCGATTGACCCTCGCAACCCGAACAGACCTATCGTCAGCAATCTTGGTGTCGAGAGGACAATCTAGCTCCCCCGGAGCTCCAACAAATCTCTTGCTAAGCACAAATGATACAAACGATCGGGTAGCCCCCAAATCAAACAATACCAATGCAGAAATACTGTTCACAAGGAACGATCCTAAAATAAAACACACAAATATAAGCAAGCAATTCAATATAAATAAAGAGATAAGGAGAAGATACATACCCATCACTACATAGGGAGCTGCACACGCCTCCTCTGCCATCAGCTGGAAAGCCTGGCTCTTCGCTACAGGCGCATCTGCCCGACCCTGATGGTCATTAGTAATCCGAAGAGTTGCAGGAGCGGGTACTGATACCGATCCTACTGCAACTAAACTCGAATAATGGGCCTTCTTGTGGCCCATCTGATTGCAATGAAATCAAATTAGATCAAATACCAGGGTGGTGATGGTGGTAGCAGTTCAATCCCTGCTAATATGACAAGTCCCTCCTCACTTGAAGCTGCCAGAACTACCCACCCTGCACGCCTCCTCGTGCATCTTACCGCACTTGCGGTAGCGGCTATGGCCCTAATGACCTCTCGGTCTAGAATCAGATACCCTGGGCCTCTTGCCCAAACCCTCAACACTCAGCACATAATCAGGCCCCCTCTTCTTCTCCATCTCCAATGCAATGTCCCTTTCCATGGCTCTCGCTATCATATCCTCCAACGTCTTACAATTGGATCGGTTTACAAACTGCTGAATGTCACTCCTCAATATCTCATAATACCGGGCCTTATTCATCTCCACGTCCGACACATACTAAGGAATCAGAAGTGCCCTCTCCCTGAACATAGCAGTGATCTCAGCCACCATTTCAGTAGTCTGACGAAGATCCTGAAACTCTCGTGCCAACTGTTGCACCTCAATCACCGGTGAAAACTCAGCTCGGAACCTAGTCGAGAAATCATCACATGCCATCAAATCAACAACGTCATCACTCACAGCACGCCCTACCTCCTCCCACCAGTCTCGTACCCTGTTCTTCAGAAAACAAGAAGCTAGTTTGACCATGTCCCCCTCGGGACAACGACTGGTGCGGAAGGCGTTAGCAACTTCCGCTAACCACCTCTGGCTCGCTATCAGGTCCCTCGATCTGTGATAATCCAGAGTTCCACATGCTCGAAACTCCCTGAAAGTCAAAGAACGTGTCCCAATCAAGGCCATCATCTCACGGCGAAAGTTGCTCAACCGCTCATCTAGAATCTCTAGTATACCCTCCTTGACCGTGCCAAAGATCACAAAAGTCTGCTTAAGAATACTGTGCGTAATCTCAGACGAGATAAACTCCCTCGTCTGGTCATCAAGCTGCCCAACTCTAGAACTCGATCCTGAACCCTCACTAGCACCAGAGTTACCAACAGGTCTGCCTCTTAATGCCACCATACTGAAAATAGACCATATAAACCCTCAGCGTACGCATCAATATATATATATATATATATATATATATATATATATATATATATATATATATATATATATATATATATATATATATATATGGAAAAGTTCAATAGAGAACCATAATTATTGGTTCTTCAAAGAACCAAATCTTTTTTTTTTCAATTTCTAGAGCTTATTCTTTATCGAAAAAAATCTAAAAATATCTAAATTCATATATTAACATTGTGAATGTGAAAAATATTTTTCGGATTCATCGTGTGAATTTTCAAAGATTCACATTTTGAATTTGACGTAAAAAAATTCGAATTTTATATCATTGGAAAAAGGATAATAAATTATGAATTTATGTTTTTTTAGTTTTTTTTTTTTTTTTTTTTTTTTTTTTTTTTTTTTTTAAGTTTTTTTTTAGTTTTTTTTTATAATAAAAAAATAGTTCTAAAAGTTGAAAAAAATATTGGTTCCTTGGTTAATTATGGTTCTTTATTGAACTTCACCATATATATATATATATATATATATATATATATATATATATATATATATATATATATATATATCAAAGGAATCACAAACTCCACAAGTTTCCTGGTTTCATCGTAGCCCTCCTTGAATCGAGTACGAATCCTCTGATTTTAGTAGTTCGGGCCCATAATACCTTCCACATCTATACGTACTTTCCTCAACGATTGCCTTGAATCTACCAGGTCACTTTGTATCCATACAATTTCTCTCACATATAAGGATCCCAACACTAGATCTCATCATAGGTTTTCCTAGGGCAAACTCCACAGCACTCTACGCCATCAGCTGTAAAAGGAACTCCTGCTATCTTCATCTAAGTAGCTCACGAATAAATTACATATTACTAAACCAGATAATTCTTCGAATGAGCGGTTTTACACTACAATGGTTGGACTCAAACAAGAGCTCCACAATAGAGTTAAAATCTAACTTTCTAAAATTATTTAGTTCCCATAATATGTAACTTAGCATATTCGTTTACTAGTTAACGGATGCTAGTTAGAACTCCTAAAAGCACAAAGCAAGTAGCATTCGAGCATCAAGTAATCAGAACCAAACACAGTCTAATCAGGCCTTCCTATTATTGACTAATCAGTACTAGCATGAAAATCTACAAGCTCATATAATAGGCATACAAAGGAATCTCTCCTAGCATTCTATCATGCAAAAACTGAGCAGATCCTTAGCCCTAACTAGCATGTGATTCACAGATTCACAGATCAAAGCGTATCAAATAACATGTATGAGTATTTTGGGAAGACTTACTTGAGCTCGGATGATTGCATGCACCACACCCTTCTTATTTTAGACCCCCTTTTTTTAAATATGTTTCTTTTTGAAAAACTTTACCAAATCTCAATTTGAGTTCATATACACCCTAGAGTGTGCCCAAATCCCTCAAACCCAGACTCTCATACCAACTTGAAACGTCCCAAAATTAGGATCCAAAATTTTCATTTTTAATTTAAGTAAAAAACTATATTCCAAACATTATCCATACATCCCAAATAAAATAAGTTTATCAAACGTCATAAAAATTAGAGCGAAGTCTCAAAATGCGGAATACATATAACATATATCAATTAAACATATACACATGCAATAATCACCAAAATACATAGCATACAAAATGGTGATCGGGCCCTACCCGGTAAGCATAATAGCACATAACACATGCAAGAGTCATGCAGACAACTGACATAGCATAAACAAGGTCCGACATTGGTGTCTTCGACCCGCTACACCCAGTGAGTAGATCAATCTATATAATGACTTAGAATCACTGATAAATCTTATTTATAGGTTCATAATAACGACTATGAACATAAATAAAATTACTCTAGAAATAAAAAAAAGTACAACTTAACTTACAGGGATTTTAAAGAAAACTGGGAAATTACGCAGGCATAATCTCGACCCAAATACTACTTTTCTTGGACTCTTAGATACGTAAGAGCTTCGCTAAAACACTCAGGAAAAGCATAAAAATTTGAATCAAGAAGGAAGAAATTCTTTGAGAGAACAAATACTTGAAATGGTGTGGAAATGAAGAAAATCGAGTGAGTATTTATACTGCAGTGGGAGCACGTCGCACCCTCGAGCTTTGCTGGCCCATCCGATTTGTGACACGTATCATCGTTATGTTCAGCCTCCTCCCACTCTTCTGTAAGCAGCCACATGTCCTCTTTAGGTGGTGCCACGTGTCATGCCAACATTGCGCCACATCACTTTGTCTCTCGGAGGAAAGGGCGGCCAAGCATGCCATGTGGCGTACTCTGGTGCTGCAACGTCACCAGTGCATGTATTTTCTCCCAGATCTTCGGACATCCATAAATTTTGCATACGAGCTTAATTTTCAACGTTCTTTATATCCCCGGAATTTTCTTGACGAGCGCTACAACTTTCACTAAGGTCTCAACCACTAACTCTCACTCAAACTAAAATTCGTATTTAGACCAGTTTAGACTGTTAAAGTCCGTGCAAAATTCATAACTTCCTCATACGTACTCTGTTCTCGACTATCTTTATATCGATGGGTTCATATTCATGATATCTTCAATTCTCGTTTAGATTGTTTAAGCTAACAATCAACCAATTTTAATTTCAATTTTCGTGTTTGTACTGTTGTGTTGAAACTTTGAAAAATCATAACTTCCTTATATGAAGTCAGATTTGGACGTTCTCGATATGCATGTTCTCGGTTTTATGATTACTACGACTTCGTTTGGACTACTTAGTCTAATAAGCAATATATATATATATATATATATATATATATATATATATATATATATATATATATATAATCACTTTTTACGATTTGCATAGTTGCACCAGTTTAATCGCGAAACTTCAAAGAAACATAACTTCTTCATATGAAGTTGTATTTCTGATTTCTTTATATGTACAGAATCCTTGTCATATTTACTATAATTTTGGTTAAAATTATTTATCCTAAATAATGTATTATCAAAATGTCGTTTAGACACTTATTATATCTTTAGTGTCTAGCTCGAAGCTGTGGGTGTTACATAATGTCTTCTATGTCTTCATATGTCATCTACATTAAGGGGGTCCCAAGCATGATTTTTCAATCAAGTCTTCATATGTCATCTACCAAAAGCTATAAAACTGATCAATGACATGGTTAGATGTTGATTGATAATTCAAACATACATTTACATGAGTAATCGATAGGACCCTATGAAGGTATAAAATGGATTATGATGAAATACAATACGATAATGATAATACCGAGCACTAATAATATAATAATGATAGTTATGGGTTTTAAATTTTTGATCATGAAGAAAATAAAACTACTTTATATGGGTTGGATCATCCACTATTGTTCCCCAAACTCTCAGCTCACTTACCTACAAACTGTCATCACATATAAAAGAGAATCAACTGTTGGAAAACAAAGAATGTATGAGTCTAACATTGAGAATCAAATGTGCCCGTGAGGGATTTCAGATTAGACTCACCAAATCAACAAAAAAATAGGCTTGAATCAATTTTTCATGACAACATGAATTTTACAAGTTTGCAAGTTAGTGAATGATCTTAAACAATAACACAACTACATCCTCATCACATCAATCCAACGAATAAATGATGAGTTACTTAATAAAGAATATATTGGTTGATGGTACACACAACAAGTTGAATGGAAAGCAGATTGCCCGAACTTTCATTAACCTATTTAGTGTTGATATTTCATACTCATAAGCATGGTAGAACTATTGAGGGGGTTCCCATGATGATGATTTTTCAAGACACCATATATATTATTACAATTTAGAAAGGAAGAATCAATAACTGGTTATCTATATTAAGACAGATGACAATCACCACTTTGGCGCGTGTTTGGCACAGAACTTTTGGAAGCGTTTGAGAGCTTCTAGTTTTTAGTTTTTGATAAAACGTTCTAGTTTAAACAAAAAGTTTCGTTTGGTAGTACGAGCGTTTAACTTTTAGTTTTAACAAAACACTCCGATTCTAAAAGATACTTCATGTAGCGTTTAACAAAACGCTCATCAACTTTTGAAATCAATTTCCATAATAACCCTTAAAAATATATTTAGATATTTATTTATTTTTAATCAATTGTCCTTTTATGTAATTTTGTATATTTCAAAAGCTTCCAACTATTTTTGCCAAACATTCCTATAACAAATAAAAGTTACAGCTTCCCGCTACCAGCTATCTGCTACACGCTACCAGCTAACCACTACCCGCTTCCAGCTAACAGCTACTTTTGCCAAACACGCCATTTGAGTACTTCTACACCACTATCGGTTGGCTGGCATGACTATTTCTAAATTTTATTTGGTGTTTCATTTCATTAAAGTAATTATCCAAGTTATCTAATATATATATATATATATATATATATATATATATATATATATATATATATATATATATATATATATATATATATATATATATATATTATGATGTGTAAAAACTATTTGCGCTCATCTCCACGGGAAATACCTGGGAACTATGTTCCCAAGATTTTCCATGAACAACAACCAAATCGTGATGCTTTCCTTAAGATTTGGAAAAATGTTGAGTAGAGAATCAGGGTATGGTTTTTATCAATGCTGAATGAATGTATTTCGTATTCGGGACATGAATAATTTAGCCATCATGTAGGAATAAGTCTAAGTTTAAGGTGAATGTCAATCAATCACCTAATCAACAATATCCTGCATTTAGTTTAAATAACTTGTAAAATTGTAAAATATCCTTCATTTGGTTTAAATAACTTCTAAAATTGTAAAATATCCTTCATTTGGTTTAAATAACTTGTAAAATTGTATGTTCATCGTATGGAGTGTTATTTGGTGTTCTTAAACTTAATAATAGATTTTTATTCATTAATATATATCCTAGTTCAATCAACTTACTCGTCACTTCAATAATAAGTTATAAAACAAGTGAATATGAAAATTTAAACACTTTCACTTTCACTTATATATTATACTATAAGATCCCCTAAATATTAAACGGAGCCTAGAGTTGGTATTTCTTCCTCTTAGATATGCAAGTCATCTACCATGATTATTAAGCATTGAGTCATCGACACCATGACTTATTTGATATGTAACCTAAACATCGGTGCCTAGATCAATTTCTCATATTCTTTGAACATGTACCAAGATCTAGGACCATAAAAATTGAAACAATCACAATTAATTTTTAGATCTCTTATGCTTCGACCTTAAGTAACATACTTTAACAAAACAAAAGAAAAATTACTAAGATTTTTGAAACAATGATATTTAGTTCATACATATTAGTAAGTTTGAAAACCTAATTGTAATTTGATTGGTTCGATTCCGATCACATTTGAATTTAGTTGGCCTACCTACCGAGATATATGTTTTGAAAACCGAAATGAATTTGTGTTAGATTTGCATATTGGCGGTTCCATCTCAGTCCGATCTTTTTCAGTCTGATCTTACATTCTTTGCGTGTATATTTTTTCAGTTTGGTTTCGGTATATTTCAGTTTTTGTGTTTCGGTTTTGAGTTTCATATTTTACAAATATGTGATTGACACCAACATGATACATTCTTTTATTTTATTTTATTTATTTATTTATTATTTTTTAAATTATAAATTATATTTATATAATCATGTATTTGATGGGCTTCTTTTCATATTCTGATAATGGGCTCAACCCTTTGCTTAAACTCAAAGCATGTATTTAAATCCTCGAATCAAATATCGTCCCAAGAACAAGCAATTGCTTTACTTCAATGGCAGCAAGTAGCTCCGCTTCAAATCCAATTCTATGTGCTTCTTTCAATCAAGATAACAGGTATTGATCCCCAAACCGATTCGAAAATCCTTCTTATTCTATATTTAATTTAGGATTTGCTAACTCTGCAAACGAATTTAGTTGCTTTGTAATTGGGACGAAAGATGGTTTCAGAATCTTCGATTCGAATTCAGGGAGACTCCTATACGAACGAGGTATGTAATTATGTATTCTCATATGAAAAAGCAGTGTTTATGCTTGTGATTGATCGTGTTAAATAGATTCCAAAATTCGAGAAGGTTTAACTGTTTGGGGAAAAGTATCTTTATGCATTTGATCTAAATGTACTACTAGTATTAATTTCAAATCAAACAAGGTTGAATCAATTTTAACAGTGACTCGATTTTCCATTCCTTAGTTATTGGAGCATTCGTTATCGTTGAAATGCTTTTCAGCTCTAGTCTTCTTGCCATTGTTGGAGCTGGTGAACAGGTTTTATGAAACTTCCAAAAATTTCATTAATTTCTCATTACACCACAAAACATATGTAGTTTATTATCATAATTTGCTTTAATTTTGACAGGCTTCTTTGTCACCAAGGCGTTTATGCTTGTTCAATACTCAAACTGGAACTGCTTTAAGGGAACTAAATTTCTTAACTTCAATTTTATCTGTTTGTGTAAATAGAAAAAGGTGAACTATATCATATACTTTAAGTTTCTAAACTTTTATATATTTTTATTCATATGTTATCAATTTCACATATAGGTTGATAGTGGTTTTACAAGGAAAGACATTCATATATGACATCAACAGTCTTGTAATCCTAGACACAATTGACACAGTGCCAAATTCAAAAGGTGATTTTTCTTTGTCTTCTCTTTAATCTTTCTTCACATTCATCCAACACTTTTCTTATTTATTTCTTCAATCAATTTTTTTTTCAGGACTTTGTGCATTTTCACCATGTTTAGATGGATGTTTTTTAGCTCTTCCAGCAAGTTCCACAAAAGGGTCTGTTTTAGTCTACAATGTCATCGATCTCCATTCACACTGTGAGGTTATAATAATAATAATAATTATCATTATCATAAAATGATTAATATATGATTTCAATTCATATTTTCATAACCCTAAATTTTTAACATTTGAAATACAGATAGATGCTCATAAATCACCATTAGCTGCAATAGTATTTTCTTCAAATGGAATGTACATAGCAACAGCATCTGAACAGGGGACATTAATTAGGGTTCATTCTGTTTCAGAAGCAACCAAGGTGAAAAACAACTATTTTGTTCTTTAAATTCTATTTATTCAATTTGTTTGAATACTAATTTCCAAATTTTTTATTCAGTCGTATAGTTTTAGAAGGGGAACATATCCATCAACAATATTTTCATTGTCATTTGGGCCTTGTATTGGGCTTCCTGATGTTCTTGTAGCTTCAAGCTCTTCGGGATCTATTCATGCTTTTTTTCTTGGAATGGCTATTGATCAAAGGTGAAAAAACTATGGCTTTTGTAATTGATCATCAAGGGTAAATTTGTCCAAAAATAGCAATTTTGGATGGAAAGGAGTTTTGGGTAAATTTGTTTTGCCACATCATTTCACTAACTTTATGAAACAAAAATAAGTAGTACCAAATGTAGAGTCAAAAAATATTGGTTAAACATAATTAGAGGAGTAAAAATGTAACATTAAATAATAAAGGAGGTTAATTGTACATTTGTACAAAACAGAAAACTAAAAAAAAAAGAGTAAATTACTGAAATCGTCCTTATGGTTTGGTCAAAATTGCACGTTTGGTCCCTAACTTTTATTTTGCACTCGGATGGTCCCTGTGGTTTGATTTTGTTATGTTTTTCGTCTCTATGATTTGATCAAAAGCATGTTTGGTCCCTAACTTTATGTATGTAAGGGATGAAAAACGCAACAAAATCAAATCAAAGGGACCATCCGAGTGCAAAAGAAAAGTTAGGGACCAAACGTGCAATTTTAAACAAACCATAGGGACGATTTCAGTAATTTACTCAACAAAAAAAAAACAGTTACTAGAATCTAAGTGGGGATATGAATAAATTGTCATAGTAGAGTGGTTAAAAAAATATTACTAGATAACAACACATTTTTTTCTTAAATTATATGTCAAACTTTATTTATTTATTTTTCAGAAGTAAAAGGTCAAGTAGCTTTTTGGGATCAATTATACCTAATTCTGTTGGTGATGCACTTGATGCCACTCATCATCATATTCTTCATAATGCTGTGCCACCCGGAGTAAAAAGGTTACTGTCTGTTTCTTTTTTACTTAATGGACTTAACAGACAAATGACTTAATCTGATATATTTTTCTTAAATAATTTTAAACGTCATTAAACTTTTTCATAATATGATTTTTTTTTACCATAGTTATGTAGTGGTCCGCAAGGTCGACAAAGCTGCTGACGTGTCAGAATCGAAATCGAAATCTATAGCTTTTAGGTAAAACAGTACATTGTGGTTTTTTGTATTTTTAAAATACTAAATGGTTATTAATTTAACATATATGCTATTATTTTTTTTTCAGAGCCACAGTATCTATTATTACATACAACGGATATTTTCTTGAGTATTTTCTTGACATCAACCACTTGAATGAGTCTTGTTGGACTTTGGATCGGGAATTTAATCTTGTAACAGCAATCTCTGACTCTGAAAGCAGTGCCACGTCATCGTGAGCTTAATTGGGTGGCTTGTAAACTATGTATAGCGATAATTATTTTGGCTTAAAATTTATAAGTTATATTAAGCAAAACGTTATTTCAAAGCTAAAAAATATCAAATCATGATCAATCATGTGGTAATTATCGTATATTGAAATTCAATTCAGGAGTATATAAGTCGAATATTTGGATTTCATATTCTAAAGCAACTTAACATATATTTCGAATGATCAAAATCTACGTTGTTGACATTTAGAAGGTTATAAATATCAAGGTAAGGCTAGGGGTGTTCGTTTGGATGTATCGGTTTGATCCGATCCAATCAAGTGAATCCAAATTGATTTAGGTTTTCAAAATATGGATCCGAATAGTCCAAACTAAATTTAAATCCGATCTGATCCAATCCAATTACAATTCGGTTGTATCGGTTTTTATTATTTGGTTTTCAAAACCGAAACATTTTAAAGCGACATATAATTATAATATTAACTAACTTTATACAAGAAGCGAAAACAAATTATTTAGTTGTGATTTGAAATTTATAAACAATTACTAAGAATATATATTATAGTTAAATATTTTATAGATATAAAACTTTTGATAAAAAATACATATTAATGTTTTTTTTTTATCGAGTGAAACGTTTTGAAACTATTTGAAAAAATAAATTACAAAATTAATAAATAACTACAGATATATATTATAATTGAATAAATTATAAATGTTTTTTGCGGTTATTTTGGACCATTCGGTTCTTATGTCACTTACAATCGGAGTACTGTCTCAACATTGTTATGGTCACTTATAGTCACGAGAACTATCTAAACATTGATATGCTCACTTACAGTCGGAGTACTGTCTAAATATTTGTTATGGACGCTTACAACGACGTGCTGTTTAAACTCGTGTAAAGGCACTTACAGCCGACGTCCTGTTTAAACTCGTATAGGGACACATACGACCGTTGTCCTGTTAAAACTTTGGTAGCTTACATTATTAAGCATTACAACCAAAAGTTTTCGAACACAAACAATTAAGAATTATAACAAAATCCCGGATACAAAAATACAAATACAAACTAAGATGAGGTTGTATGTAGTATAAAATATTGTTTGTATATCGTTAAACCGATTAGTAGTGTATATTTATATAAGCACTTAAAATTTTGCTTCACAAAAAATGTTAATATTTACTTTTATCATAAGTATTTTAACATGGATATTCGTATTGGATTTCAAGTATGTGGTCTCACACAAAGCATATTGGTAACATTGATTAACCATGTTTTGCACAACTTATTTGTTAAACATTCCACATTTTATAAATATTTCTTTTTATAAAACTCATGGAGTCAAAACCTGTGGAACTCACCAACAATTTTTGTTGACGTATTTTAAAAATATGTATTCTCAGGTAATTAAGGAGCCGGAGGTAGGACATCGGTTCTAAGGAAATTATAGTTCATTTTGGAAATAAACTTGACTTATATTTTATTTACCGTTGTGTGTTTAATTATGAATATAAACTTCAATTACAAAACTTAAAGGTTTGTAATATATTGATTTGAAATATGTTAAGTGTTCGATATATGTGGTTGACTGTGATGCAATTGTATAACGTCGCAACCCCACCTATGTCCGTCGTCAGTCGGGGTATGACAACATAAGGCCTCTGAAATGTTAGGGACGAGTCTAGAACAATTCTTAAATGCAAGTGGTATACACACTTAATGTTTGACTTTGAATTTGGTGACTTGAATAGATAACCTGACCCAAAATGATGTGAAGAAAACCCGACACCATATATTGACTAGATAAGTGTTTGGAGTAGGCTTAGGGATTATGAGTATGTTTAAGTATTTAGTATTTAACATTTTTCTATATATGGGCTCAACCCTATAGTTGCTAAGGTTTTACAGTTATAAATACTTGTAGCTTGGGATTCTAGTGTAATCACTTTTAAAATTGTCTAATAATACAAGAGTTCTTCTATTCCTATCCGTAGACATGTCACATCAACCAAACCACGTTAAATTTTGTATCATTTTATTGCTTTGTATTTATTTGTTGCATAACAAGTGGTATCATAGCTACGATTGTTCGAGTGGAAAGATTTGTTGGTTTAAGGATGACGTATTACAAGTTCGATTCGGAGAAGTTCGATTTGACATTGTGAAAGGTGAAGATGAATGCTCTTATGGTGCACCAAAGTTGTGCGGCGACGTTAGTAGAAGAGGCAAAACTACCGAAGGATGTGGAGACATATGTGAAGGTGAAAATTCTAGAAAAAGAAGACAATGAGATTATGTTATGCCTGACTGATAAAGTGTTATCGGAGGTTGTGGATCAAACGATTACTGTTAGACTTTGGGAGAAGCTAAGCGGCAGGTATCAGAAGAATTCTCTCACAAATGGACTACATTAAAAAGAACGTTTTTACACACTCGACATGTCTAAAAGTTAAAGAATCATATTGATATATTTATTGTATTATACTGGATTTACAATGTGTGGAAGTTAGGATTGATGAAGAGGACCAAGCTCTTATTTTGTTGTGTTCTCTACCAAATATATGAAAATTTTGTTGATACCATGTTGTATAGACCGATGATCACTTTCAATGACGTTAAAGATTCCTTGTTGTCCAAGGAACCATAATGTAGGGTTTTTAGGAATGAAGAAGGTTCCAGTTCTGGTTTGTTTGTTGGCAGAGGAAGAACACGAGAAAGAGAGGATGGAAATATGATGAAGTCACGTTTCAAAAAAATATTACTAAAGTTAAATGTTACCAGTGCAAGGAATGATGACATATTAAAAGAGAGTTCCACAACGCAGTAAGAGAAACGATAAGGTTTAATCAAGCAACAATGGCAATGTTGTTGTGGTTCAAGATAGTTCCAAAGAAGGTGACATAGGTGACGTTTTGATTGTATGTACGACTAGTTTACATAATTATTTAACTCGACTTAAACACAATAGGAAATGTACCCAGTCGCACAGTAGTAAAATAGAGTAAGGAGTCGATCACATGGAACAAAATTCTAATTAGGAAAATAATGCCAAATATTAGGAAAATAATTTCAAACAATGGATTAATTCTATTGGTTACCAAATTAGAAGTTACTAGTTATTATGATCAGACTAACTAGCATATGTCAATCTATGAAGCTTACCCCTAATGATCATGCGAGTTAAGTACACTAAATTGATTTTAAGATATATTTGGATTATGACTGAATCAATCTATGATCAAGATAAACAATCAAGCACATATTATGATGTAATAATACTCTCTAACACTGTTAAACAACTAACTTTACTAACTATACTAGAATATAGTCAATCTCTAGCTCTAGCAATTTAATGATCATAAAAAACTAGGTAAACAAGCTCATGAAATCAACGACCGTTTAACTATAGAAAACTTTAGGACAAGGCAATAAATATTGAAACTTTAACATGCTAGAATAATGATCTACCAAACACAGACTAAAAACAATATCATTAATCCATAAAAGTAGAAACTAACACATAATATTAGAGTTTATCTAATCTAAATGAAAGTAAAGGGTTATTAGCCCATGATTATAGAAGAAACACTCATAATTAAATAGAAAAGTAGTTAAACATTGTAAAATCTAGGAAAACCGAATCATTAATGATGATTCCTAGATTCAGTCTCTTTAAAACTTTCTCTTCAATCGAATTCAACCCCCAAGAGGGTTTTAGGTTGCTTTTAGTCTAATAAAATCACAATCTATTGGAATTGATCTTTGAAATTCGACCTAAAAGGCATAATTTATAGTTGCCATAAAACAATGTGCACGTCGTGGCCAATAGCCCGCCACGACGTAGGAGTCACTTTTGATATGTACGAGCCAGGTTTTCCATGTAGATCCAGAGAAGCTTCTATGATGGACATGTGGTCATGTCATGGTATATAAGTGTCTACAATGTGGGATCTTCTTTTAGACCGTTCTCTTCTTTCTCCTTGATGTAAGATCCATCCTCTAAGTTCCTAGCTTTGCTTCGTTTGGGTCCCTTTTCACGAGTATACCCTTCTTTGGCTACAAAATAAGATTTATACTTTATAAGTACCAAATGTCTTTGTACTTAATCAAATTAAAGTTAAAATGTATTGAAATAATGCATAAATATATATATATATATATATATATATATATATATATATATAAGAATATCACATACACTTGGATCTTGGACACTAATGCATTTCATCATTTAACTTTATGGGGTCTTTATTAAGTAAAATCACATGGTGGATGATCGTATTTTGAGACATTTATTGATGACTTATCCAGGAAAGTTTGGTTGTATTTTTGAAGAAAAATGATGAAGTTAGAAAGTTCAAGGAGTGGAAGACTATGGTAGAAAAAGGGACAAGGAAACAAGTCAATACACTCAAAATGAATTATAGGTTAGAGTTTTACGATGCACCATTTGAAAATGTGACATCCCCAAAATCACGGCCAGAAAAGACCGATTTTGTTTATGCTTTATAAAAATCAGAGTACTTCATTTTATAAAAAGGTTGCGGAATTTGTTCCCAGAAAAACATGGTAAATACGTTATTAAAACATTTTCGAAGAAACGTATTTATTTCATTTTAAAATGTTTGGGATGTCATCGTTAATACCGAAACATAAGCATAAACAGAACTTACAATGATTTACACTAGTGATCTACATCTCTTTTAAATCTCTCAGTGTAATGTCACTTCACTTCGTCACCTGTGATATACATAAACTGAGTGGGTCAGGTTGGGAAACCTGGTGAGTACATAGGGTTTTCAACCCACAATAATATAATTACTATGTTCAATCAAACAATCAACCCAATTACCCATCCCCATTATCTTCTTTACTCTTTAAGGATTTAACCTAAGTGTCATCTATCCTGCATTCGTTTATTCCGAGGTCCCTTACCTCCAGGGTTATAGGACTAACACTAAATCCATAGCTGCCAATGTTCGTTCATAAAGCACTAATTCCATAGCTGCTATGGTCTATTCATCAGGTACTAAATCCATAGCTACCAGTCTTTATCTAATAGGTACTAAGTCCATAGCTACCAATGTTCAACAGGTACTAAGTCCATAGCTACCAATTCCCAACAGGTACTAAATCCATAGCTACCAACGTTTAACAGGTACTAAGTCCATAGCTACCGGTGTTTGTCCCATAGGCACTAAGTCTATAACTGCCAATGTATCATCTTCTATCTCTCATCATTCATCTACCCATCTCATACCCAACATATTCGTATATATAAAATACGTATACAGCTTAAATTCTTTAAAACATGTATAAAACGTTCATCCAGCATAGACAACAAGTATTCAGATAATATGCACACATAGCACGTAGTTTATATAAAATACTTCATATCTATGTGTAAGATGAAAGGGACTATGCACTCACCTGAGAAGGTGGTGACTCGGTACTCGGGCAGCGCTTCGTTTACTTTAAAATAATTTCCTTTGACGAAACCTAATATTATCACCACTAGATTTTAGTCTAATATTACCGTCACTAATTATTAGTCTTATTATTATTATTATATAAGCGTTTAAACAATACTTTCCAACTACTATGTACAGACAGGGGCTAGACATAAAACACCGGAGGGCAGGACCATTTTGGCGTATAGCACTTCTGAAATCCAACAACCCTATGCGGCCCTTTAAACCAGATTCCCCGTACCGCGAGTAGTTAAAAGATATTATAACGACACTTATATAAGTCATAATAATAGCTCAAATATTTATTATAAATTTATAATAACAATACTAATTTTAAATATAAACTATATTTAAAATAGGGTAAGTATAACTTACTTTCAAGGGGATTTTAGCTAGGAGTCGGGCTCTGCAGGGGTAGAACTTCGTCGCTGAATCTTTCTAAGAAAGATTCGTGCAGCGCTTCAGCGCTCACCTTACTATACTAAAACTACAGAAAGAGAAGTCGAATCACGAGGGACCGAAATGCTCGGGGGATAAGGAGAGAAAGACTCTTGAATCAAGAGAATGGTGCAAGAAATATGAGAGCCCAAGGCTCTTATTTATACTAATTGAATTTTCAAAAACTACCCTCCATAATTACTTAATGACCTTTTAGTTATATAAACAACTAAACACCCCTCTATAATACTATTTTAAATGGATTTAATGATATTTGTACTAAACTAATGTCGAAAGAACTCAACATTAGTCTTATAATGACCGCATCGTCGATACCTTTCTAATGATATATACATATGTATATATATGTGTACGTATACATGATTTATACTTTATTTTAATACGTAAATATGCTATTATAATTTGTAACTCGTTCATACGAACTCCGTTTTTGACGTTCTTTATATCCACGTGTAGGTGGAGACGTACTCTACAACTTTCGTTTAGACTCCGTCGGCTAATTTTGACTTTATTTTTAAAGTTATATTTTTAACAGGCGGGACAAGATTGGTCCGTTAAAATCTCATAACTTCTTTATCCGATGTCCATTTTCATCTGTCTTTTTATCGTTATGCTACTAATAACGAGATCTTCGATTCTTGTTTAGGTTGTGTCGGCTAAAAATCAATCGATCTAAAATTCGAATTTCGGGCTGTACACCGCTAATCCGAAACTTCGAAAAATCATAACTTCTGCATACGAAATCAGATTTGGGCGTTCTTTTTATCGATGTTCTTAGTTTAACATATTCTACGACTTTCGTTTAGAGCGCTAAGGCTAAATCTCTCTCTATCATAAATTTACTATTTACGCTTCCCGGCGCCGTGCCGGTTTCGACGCGAAACTTCGACGGGTCATAACTTCTTCGTTATAACTCCGATTTTGGTGTTGTTTCACCCCCCATTATAGGGTTCGACGTCCCTGTCGAACACATCGACCCGTGCCCTAGCTCTGATACCATTTGTAACACCCCCCTCTGGCACGTATCACAATATTGTCCGCTTTGGGCCACTCGGCACGAGGACTTCCCAGGGGGTCACCCATCCCGGTACTACTCCCGCCCGAGCACGCTTAACTGCAGAGTTCTTATGGGATCTGCTGCCCTCACGGCTTTAAAACGCGTTGTGATAGGGAAGGTATCCACACCCCTTATAAGGAATGCTTAGTTCTCCTTTTTTTTTTTTGTTTTTTGTTTTTGTTGTTTTTGGGCCGAATATGGGATAGAGAGAAAGGTAGTGGATTAACTTGGCTCATTTCTGGCCTTGGTTCGAAATTATGAGGCCCATAAGAAATCTTTCGGCCCATTGGGCTCTTAGGGAGGCTCACGGCCCAAAATGGCAAAAGAAATTTGTTTAGGGCCCATTAGGGCTAATTAAATCCTTTATGGCCCATCACGGCCCAAAAAGTTATAGATTTATGAATTGGGTCCAATTAGAACATAATTAGGGTTTTTAGGCCCAAAGTAGTTAACTTGAATACTTATTGGTCCATTAGGCCCAACAAGAGAATCCTAGAACACATTAGACTTGAATCGGGCTTTCTAGGGTTTCCAACCCTTATTTGATCATGTGAGATGTATTTGAACGAGATTAGAGTATAGGCTTTTATAATGGATGATGTTTATATGAGAATAGAATTTCCTAGCTAAAATGCTAGTTGTGACATCATTCCCCCGTTAGAGGGAATTTCGTCCCGAAATTCTTTCGAAAGGTAGGTTCATGAATTAGAGAATAGGTACTTCATTTGATCTTTGCGTTTCCCTTGTGAATTCTGGTCCACGCTTTGTGTTCCATCGAACCTTCACAATCGAAATGTGGCTTTGTTTTGTATGCTCTACTTACCTATCTAAAACACCTCGACTGGTTCTTTGACGAACATGAGATTCTTGTTTATTTCGATCCCTTATAAAGGAATGATAAGAGTTTTGCCTGATAGGCACTTTTTCAGATTCGAGACGCTGAGCACAGGGTGTACGTTGCTGAGCTCTACTGGTAGCTGCAGCCGATAAGTCTTTGGACCAATCCGAGCAAGAATCTCGAACAGCCCGATGTATCGTGGGTTTAGATTTCTCATTTCCTAAAGTGAATCATTCCTTTCCAAGGAGATTCCTTTAATAACACGTGATCGCCGACTTGACATCCTAATTGCTTATGTCCCTTGTCAGAATAGCTCTTCTGTCGGTCTCTCGATGCTTGAAGTCGAGCTTTTATTTGGATTAGCTTCTCTATTGTTTCGCAAATGGTTTCTGGTCTCATGAGATTACTAGCGAGTGATCTGTATTTATGACTATAAAGAGTTTTAAAAGGAGCAATCTTGATGCTCGTGCGATAGTTGTTATTGTATGAGAATTCAATCAAGGGCAACCGGGTATCCCATGACTTGCTGGATTCAAACACCCAGGCTTGTAGCATGAATTCGAGTGGTTGAATGGTTCGTTTGCTTTGGCTATTGGGTTGAGAGTAGTAAACAACACTCATATTTAGCTATGTTCCCATAGCCTTCCGAAGTGACTGTCAAAGTCTTGAAGAAATTTCGTTATCTCTATCCGAGATAGTAGATACCGATATTTCATGGAGTCTCACGATCTCCTCGATATAGATCCAAGCTAATCTTTTCATCTTGTTTGATTTCTACACTAGCAGGAAAATGGGTAGATTGGGTTAACCTATCGACGATCACCCAGATAACACCTAACTCAACTCTTATAACTATAAGCTTCGTCTTTCGACTTCGAGGGTTTTATCCATCCATGCAGTGATTCCTCCATGCTATTCTCTGGCTTCGATGCTTTCAAGGCCGGTCGTAAGTGTTGATAGTGTTTTGTTCTTGCTTCGTGAGCAGACGAGTATGTTATCGATGAAAATGATTAAAAAGGCTGACTAGGAATGGTTGGAATAACTCGGTTCGTAGGGTTCATGAATATTGTGGGAGCATTCATTAGACCGAAGGGTATCACAATGAATTTGAAATGGTTGCGACGAGTTCGGAAGGCAGTTTTTGGAATGTCATCTTCTCGGACTCGAAGTTGATGATAACCGGTTCTTAGATCTATTTTAGAGAAGTAGCTAGCTCCTTGGAGCTGGCCAAATAGATCGTCAGTTAGGGGGAGTGGGTATCGTTTTTTTTTTGATAGTGAGCTTATTCAATTTCCTAAGATCGATGTACTTCTGAAGGATTCGTCTTCTTAAAGGACAAGACCGGAGCTCTCTAGGGTGAGAAACTTGGTCCGATGGATCCTTTGCACAACAATTCTTCTCAATTGACTGGATAACTTGTGAATTTTTGGCGGGAGTCAACCTATAGGGTGAATTGGCAATTGATGTGGTTCCCGGTATGAGGTCGATTCAAAATTCAACCTGTCTCTCTGGGATATTCCCGAAAGTTCTTTGGGAAACACATCTGGAAAATCACATGCTACTGGAATACCTTGTATGCCTACCTATTCTTAGGTCTTGTCCACAACATGAGTGAGGAAAATGTAGTTCTTCTGGTACAGGCACTTTTGTGCCTTGATGCACGAGATAGGACGATGATTGACGTTAGGTTTATCACCATGGATTATTAGAGTTTTGTGATTGGGAAAGTGAAGGTAACGGCCTTCTCGCGACACATAATATCAGCACGATGGGGGCTCAACCCAACCATGCCGATTATCACATCAAAACTCCTAATATTTACTGGCATCAAATCTACTTGAAATGAATGGTTGTTTAGTGTTAAGGTGTTCCCTACATAATTATCTTTGGTTGATGCAGTTTTCCCCTTAGTTATCTCCACCGTTAAGGCTTAGTTTAGCCTTCGGGGTTGTTGTTTTAGTAAGTGTTTGAATATGTTACTAACGAAGCCTCACTCAACTTTACTATTGAATAAGAGGTAAGCGAAAGAGTTGTTAAGTGGGAACGTACCAATAACAACCGTCGGGTCTTGGACTGCTTCGCCTTGACTCAAGGTCAAGACCCTTTCTGATCCTTCTGCACCTTGATTGTTATCCTTAGGGCAATTGTGCCTGAAGTGCCCGGTTCCTCCACACCTATAGCAAGTGTAACTGGTCTCATTATTGGTGTTGTTGTTAGGGTTGTTGCGATTGTTGTCGTTTTCATTTGGTTGGCGATTCTGGCATGGATAAGTTCTACAGAATTTGACGGTGTGATTCTTTCGGTTGCATTTGTTACAATGCATCTCCCGGCAGGCTCCATTATGATGGAATTTGCATTGGTTGCATTTTGGAAGGCTTCCAGCATATGGTCTTGTTGGTGCTGGTATAATAGGGGTCATGGTCGCATGAACAGCAACAACATGTTGCTTCCTTGAGAACCCTTGAGTGGGTTGTCCCTTTCTCTTACTTCCAGACCTCAGCTTCCAGCTCTTAAGCTTAGGGTTTGGAGTTCCTTGATAGGTTGCCACTTGTTGGTTTCCATGTTCATTCCTTTGGATGGAGTTGTCAATGCTATTCCTGCCTCCATTGGGGTTGTTTGCATTGATTTGCGCCATCGCAGCGGTTACTGCCGCCGTTACAGCAGCTTGGAATGTAGCAGGGTCCACCCGCAGGAGCGGTGTCTCGCGGGTGCGCTTGTTATTCTTGCGGGATGACATTTTCCTGATGCACGTTGATAATCTAGATCGTAAGTAATGATCGTCATTCCTGGTTGTACTCTATAAATTTTGCATCTTGTTGTATAATTCTTACTGCTTCCATCTAGATTCCCTATGATGTATTTGTGGTAGTAGGTAATCACAGATTTGGCACGATCGTCACGTCTATCCTTAGAGTATATAAGTTGTTTTGCTTTCGAGACCCTTAAGTATCTAGCGGTTTTGAGGGTTCGCTTATGCATATAATTGAGTCTATGTAGTAATATGAAACAAAGATAGCACATAATCGTTCCAGTGGTAAGTATCATCTTAGTACACAAAAGAGTGTCATGCCGGATAGTAGGGGGGAGTAGAAAAGGTTGATCCTAATTGTGGCGGGAAGTGTCTGGTGGTGGTGCTGATGAAGTGGATGCACCTCGGAGACGAGTTACTTGTTGTTCACTATCTCGTAGTCGTACTTCCTAAACTAACTATCTCGCTCGAGAGTTTCCATTCACTTCCTGTGTTTGCCTCTCATCTCTCTCAATAGCAAACCACATTTGTTCTGTTCGATTTGGGGTGTCCTGAGCTTGATTATCAATACCTCGGGTGCCCCACACCATGACTGGGAGGGCCCGATCAGCTGGTCCTCTATGACTAAGATCGAAGAGACTTCGGTTCCTATCGTAGTGTGGTCGTATCCCCTACTGGTGACTCTATCTCGAAATATTGTGTGCCTAAGGGGGAATGGGTCCACCGGGGCCCACACGATATGTCGGTACTCTGGTTTTACATGGAGGATTGATATCATCGGATTCTGTATCCGAGTCATCATCATCATTGTCCTTTGGCTCTTCCTCTTCGAGGTCCACTATTGACTCGGCGGGTTCACTTGCAAGTTCTACTTCGTGTTTCTCTTGTGGTTCCTTCTCTGAGTTGAGCCACCCTGCTATTCCCTGACTAGGGAGATAGAGGTTTCTTGGCTAATGATACTCATCTATAGTGTATTACACGAAAGGGTATAAATACTAGAAACAAATAGCTTACCAATTACTCCTATAGTAATTTAATTTTTGTTTAGGTTTGGTTCTATAAGCTCTTTGGATAATTAGATGGTAAGTTTTTGATTCATTCTCCATCACAATTACTCCCGAACACATGTTGGTCGTATTTTGAATGAATGTAGTTGATCAGGCTACATTTACCCCCAATACGACTACATAACTGCCCGGGTTTAATAGCGATGTTCAAATCCTCCAAAGACTTTTACTGTTCTTGTTGTGTTATTATTCTAAAATGCACACAAAGGTATGTATTTTTAATTATTATGTTCAGAGTTGTTTAGTCCCATTGTATTTATAGTTGCATATCCTGTATGATTAGATATGCTAGTTCACTATAAACAATGCTCTGATACCAATCTGTCACACCCTCGAACCAGACGGCGGAAACGTCCGGGGGCTTGCGCGTGACTTCATCTTGAAATATCATTATAGTGAACATAATTGAAACATAACATCATCATCATCACACATGTAATATTACAACATTCATTGTTTACATCGAGTATTGTATTTGAATATTACATGCCCAAATAGTAAGAGTATGATGAAACAAAATATCACACACTATCCATTAGTTTGTTTCGTTCATCCTGCTTCAACGGTATCCTGAGAATACAAGTTATTTTGAAAAGGGTCAACATAAAAATGTTGGTGAGTTCATAAGCATGTTTGTGAAAATGATTTGTATAACTTTGAAAACCGCCAGAAAATCCAATATTTTCTGAAAACTGTTTAGTGTGTTTGTGTTAGATCTTGTATTAATGCATGTATGCTATTGTTTATTTGACTAAAAAGGTAAAGAGAATGTAAGAGCATGTAAAGAGAATGTTCCCAGACAACCCGACGTTGCCAAAAAAAATGTAGATGTCTTCCGTAAACTTCATAACGTTAATTCCTCTAAGCGAGCCGTCATAACCATACTAAATAATGACAATTCGCTTGTCTTGGCGTCGTTGGACGACGACGGAAAAATAGAATAAGGTTTTGTCACCCTAGACTGGCCTAGTCTAACTGTAGCGAACAGCTCAGGTGTGGGGTGTCATCCCCGTATAGATCTATACACAAATCCCCGTTCTCCCTCCAGGAGACTCTGGTTATAACTACAGGCTACGATCGTACACTTAATAGGTGCCAACCGATAAAAACTCGGTAGATCCTTAATCGGATTTACGCGAAGAAAAATGTATAAACACATTCTAGGACCAATGATCCATGTAAGTGAACCACGAAGGCGTCGCTACACATGTAAATCATTTCAAGGCCCATATGGAATGAGATTATATAACATGGGCCCGAAATATATATGAAAGGACAACTAAGGATCAATTCACATATAAAGTATTTACAGGCCCAAATAGCACACAAATAGTATCCAAGGTCCGTCGCACATGTTAATGGGTTAGTGAGGCCCAATAAAAATGTAAATAGTATACAGGACCTATCACACATAGAAATGGGTCATTAAGGCCCAATAACCTAGAAAATGATCAAATTAAATTCATTTGTTGGTTTATCATTGGTTTTAGTTCAAGTATTCACTAAAATAGTATAAAAAAAGTAGAACGCATATAAAACCCACTCCTAGGCCCAATAAACATGCAAGCGGACCACTAAGGCTCACTATACGTGTCTATTATTTTCAGGCCCAATAAGGATATGAATATCGTTTTTAACCCGTTTGTTATTGTTTTGTTTATTTTAGCTTGATTATTTACAAAGTTGATATAAAAAGCCCACTTTTTGTAAAAATGACGTTCTTGGCCCAATAAGCCAAACATTTATAATTAGGCCCAATTTTTGTAAGAATAACACTTTGATCTCCAATTTTGTTTAAAACTAGTGTTGATGACTACTTTGTGGTAAAAATAACATTTATAAACTCATTTTTGTCAAAAATATCATTTCTGCTTGATTTTTGTGAAAATGCACATTTTTCTGGTTTTTGGCTTTTCCGACCTAGTTTTTAGAAAATTTGTAGAAAATTCATCGTAAGTCGAAATTTGGATCCGTCAATTCTGGAAGTTTGGAAATGTTGTCTACTTTTTTAAAACAATTTTCTCATAATTTTTGATGGCCTCAAACTAGTGTGAAATTACTCATCTTCACAGGTTGGTCCGAAATTATTTCAAATATGATAGGCAGTTTTTGTAAAATTCACCAAAAATTGTAGAAAAATCGTATGAAAATGTACGAGTAGTCATTGTAAAGGTATAAACCTGAACTTTATCCATGTAAAACAGTTTTGAAAAATACTTCCATTTGAATGGTCAAAACAGTCCGAGATTGGACCAAAACTTTTCTGTCAAATGCTGTTTTGTGAGTTTAGTTTATAGATCTCTAACCACAACACTCGTTTTTGCTATATCAAGTGTATAAATCCAGTATATACTAGTTTACATGTATTATGTTTGATAAAACATACTTCTCTCAAGATTCATATAAAGATCCAAGTGATACACTTCAAGTTTCTTAACATATTTGTAGATTAGTGAAGAAATCACACATAATCACCAAATGTTTCAAGGAAATCACACATAATCACCAAATGTTTCAAGGAAATCACACATAATCATGCATATACACATAGATCTACATAAATCAACTTGTATTGTCCCCCCAAAACAAGTAAAAACCAAAAACAAGGGGGTATGAACTCACCTTGGGGTTTGGTTCGGTTTTGGTGAGAAGATGGAAGGAGAATTCGGCCTAGCTTGCTTTTTGAGAGGAGTTTTCGAATTCAAGATGGATCTGAGAGGTATGATCCACGAAAATATGGTGTAAGAGGAGTGATTTTTGAAGAGATTAAGAAGTAAAACCATGGATCTAAGCAAAACTTACCAAAGATGATGATCTAGGTGAAGATCCTCTTGAAACGACACCAAAACTCAAGAATTTTGAGAGGAAATGTAGGAGAGTTCTTAAGAGACTTCTTGTGAGAGTTTTAGAAAGTAAGAATAAGGGTGAGGAGGCCTTATGGCCGTGAGTTTTGAAGAGGGGAGATGGAGAGATAAGGATTGCCTAGTTATATGAACTTACCTTGTTGTATGGTGGTTATTGTGCATGGATGACCACCATGCAACATTGAGGTGGCAAAGTTAGGATAATTCATCTCTTTTCCTTTTTTTTGTTTTTGTTGTTTTTGGGCTGAATATGGGCTAGAGAGAAAGGTGGTGGATTAACTTGGCTCATTTCTGGCCCTGGTTTGAAATTATGAGGCCCATAAGAAATCTTTCGGCCCATTGGGCTCTTAGGGAGGCTCACGGCCCAAAATGGCAAAAGAAATTTGTTTAGGGCCCATTAGGGCTAATTAAATCCTTTATGGTCCATCACGGCCCAAAAGGTTATAGATTTATGAATTGGGTCCAATTAGAACATAATTAGGGTTTTTAGGCCCAAAGTAGTTAACTTGAATACTTATTGGTCCATTAGGCCCAACAAGAGAATCCTAGAACACATTAGACTTGAATCGGGCTTTCTAGGGTTTCCAACCCTTATTTGATCATGTGAGATGTATTTGAACGAGATTAGAGTATAGGCTTTTACAATGGATGATGTTTATATGAGAATATAATTTCCTAGCTAAAATGCTAGTTGTGACAGGAGCCTGGTGAGCACATAGGGTTTTCAACCCACAATAAATAAATTTATTAATTTCATCAACCAAAAATGACCCGATTACCCTTTCCCATTATCCTCACATTACGTCCCTAAACACCTATCATAAGGGACCTAGAGTAAGGATCATCATCGGGATGGACACTACTGCCAAGGGGGTTCCTCAACAATAAATGTCCTAAAAGAAACCATGAGGGGGATGGAGTACACCGATGAACACATCGTTCACAAATACCTACAGGTTGTGAGCCTGCTAGCGTTCCACTGGACTGTCTAGAAGAGTCTGTGGTCGTCATCCATACTCCGCTAGATTACAGAATCAACAACAACAACATCGAGGCCTCTCATTATTTTATCACACATTATCTGTTACATCTACCATGTTTTACCCCAACATTTTTTGTAGATATAAAATACATATACAGTTTAAATCATTTAAAACATGTATAAAAATCTTTCATCAGCATAGACATCAAGTATTCAGACAATATGCACACATAGCACATAGTTTATATTAAATACTTCATATCTATGTGTAAGATGAAAGTAACTATGCACTCACTTGAGAAGGTGGTGACTCATAACTCGGATAGGTTAGGCGTAGCTCACTTAAAACATAAGCTATACTAAAGATAGGTTAGGTGTAGCTCACTTACAGTGGATTTTTCTCAAAACCAGGCTTCGCTGGAGCAGCGTTTCCGAGCCGAAAGGCTCTTTTCTTGGGACTTCGGGAGTCTCGGGGCTTACTTCGGGTGTTAGGGGGGTTTACCTAGACTTTAAGGGGTTTAAGGGAGGCTAGAGAGAGAGTATAGAGAGAGAAAGTGAAGTTAGGATGGTGTGAAGAATGAGGGAACCCGACACCTCTATATATAGGATGGAAAACAGCTCTACTCATTGAGTAGGTCCTCCTACTCATCGAGTCCATGCCACATGTCACCTTCTGGTGGCTTGCATTGGGGAGAAAGCCTTGGCCCATATTCAACCATGTCACCCGATTTTGCACAACACCCTGTCGAATTATAAACCCCGTAACTTTCGCATACGAGCTCCATTTTTGACGTTCTTTATATCCATCCATTTTTGACGTTCTTTATATCCATTTTTGACGTCCTTATATTATTGATTGTGTAGGTACTTATCTTGTGAATTATGTGCCTGTGCTTGTGTTGTTTGACTCTGGTGCGAGTCAGATCTTTTGTGTCATTATCCTTTTGTTGCGGTTTTAGTATCACGCGAGAGACTTTGAGCTGGCCCTTAAGAGTCTATATACGTGATGAACGTCCGGTCTCTGCTGCTAATATCAACTGGGGTTGTGTGTTAGAGATCTTTAGTGTTGTTTATCCAATAGATCTTATCCCTATTACGATGGGAGATGTTTGTTTGATCGTGTGTATGGATTGGTTAAGCCGGTTTGAGGCTCTGATTGACTGTGAGC
Source organism: Lactuca saligna (assembly GCF_052625555.1). Lineage (NCBI taxonomy): Eukaryota > Viridiplantae > Streptophyta > Magnoliopsida > Asterales > Asteraceae > Lactuca > Lactuca saligna. Next base: position 56,990,650 of record NC_136423.1, read on the forward strand.
GTCAGGTAGTGACGGTTTGAGACCCTAGTGGGGGAGTGATGACTATGTATGGTGAGGATACTACGTCAGGATCAACCTTCTGTTATGCTGCCAGGGCAAGATAGAGTTTGCAACATGGGTGTATGGGTTATCTGGCATAAGTAGTGGATACTCGGGTTAAGGAGAAGGGATCGACCTCCATTCCTGATGTTCCTTTGGTACGTGATTTTCCTGATGTTTTTCCCGAGGATTTACCAAGTGTGCCTCCTGCAAGGCATGTGGAGTTTCAGATCGATCTGATTCCGGGTGAGGCACCTATTCACAAGGCACCGTACTGTCTTGCACCTCCTGAGATGCAAGAGTTATCCTCTCAGCTGAATGAGCTGTTAGAAAAAGGGTTTATTCGGCCGAGCAGTTCTTTTTGGGGAGCACCGGTCCTTTTTTTTTCATAAAGAAGGATGGTTCACACTAGATGTACATCGATTATCGGGAGTTGAACAAGCTCACGGTGAAAAACTGTTAGCCATGGCCGATGATTGATGATTTTTTTGGCCAGCTTCAGGGGGAATCTTGGTTTTCTAAGATCGATTTGAGGTATGACTATCATTTATAATGAATTTGCATCAAAATTTTTGAATATGTCACACAAGCAAATGACCTGCAACTTGACCATATTGTGTTTGCACCATAAGCAAACAATTATTTGACCTGTACCAAGGACCAAAAACAACATGTAACTTCTAATTAAGACAAACTGAGTTTTTTATTTCAGATCATCACCAGAATCCATCAGTAGTGGACACTATCATCAAGGGCATAATCGTCCAGATGGAGGGCAAGACGAAAATCACCTGATATATATATATATATATATATATATATATATATATATATATGTATATATATAAAACTTTTAAGCTTTTGGGGTTTGAACTTATAAGTAAATTACATGGATAACTCAACTGAATACATAATGTATCTAATATATTATATGAAAATGAAATCATGTTTATACTCTTTAAAACACATTATCATAAGCTGAATGATGAAATTGGGACATACCTGATTCGATATCAATAGATTTTTGTGACAACCCGAAAACTTCTACGCGGTACATCTAGTCAGTTAATCTAAGTTAAACTCATTTATGTTAACTCCTAGCACTGATTAAGGGCTCATTTAAGCATTTAAAGCCTTGAGTACAACCAAAGTTTGAATTAGGGATGTATTGGCTTAAGATTTAGGGTTGCAAAAAGGCCAAACTCTCCATCAAAAGGAGTGTGTGGCCACACACCCAAGTGTATGGCCGCACACATGAGTGTGTGGCCACACACATGAGTTTATGGCCTCACACACGAGTGTGTAGCCGCACACCGATCCTCCTGCCGCACACTCATCCCTATTTATATAGGGTGACCCCTTCACTCATTCCTTTCATTTGGTTGCACTCTACTTTCTCTCTACTTTATCTCTCTAAAAAGTTCATCCAAGAACACTCTAAAGGCCTAAAAAAGGTGAAGAATTCCATCATTTAGCTTGTTATACAGGTAAAACACCTAAATCGAAGCCTGAAACTCTTCATGTTCTTCATCACTTGAAGGTGTATGGCCGCACACCTTCATAAGGTGGCCGTACACACCTCAAAAACCCTCCAAAATGAGAGTTTTGGCCCTTTATCTCTTAGTTGCACTTGGTTTGAGCCTTAAAACACTTAAAAATCGACGTTTGGAGCATAAACAAAGAGTGTACGGCTGCACACTCCCGTGTGCAGCCGCACACATACCCTAGTTGCACACACCCCCTTTACGGCTACACAGTCCTATGTGCAACCGCACACACAGCCTGGCCGCACACCATGGCTGTACACACCTTAAAGGTGGCCATACACCCACCTCATGCAATCCTTTAGGGCACTAACACTTAGTACAAGTAGTCCCAAGTTCCTAGAGTTGTTATCCATCACATTTAGTGGTGAAATACCTCCATTTGACTCCTTTATGTGTTATTGCATGTAATTTAGGATCAAATCGTGTTCAAAGCTTCACTTGAACATCCAGCGTTTCGTGTTGATCCTTCATTCAAATCACCCAAGGTGAGTTCATACTCCTACCTTTTTCCGAGTTTTCATGTTTTTAGGGGGGAATACAAGCAAAAGTACAAGGAAACTTGTGCTCAAATATATATATATATATATATATTTTAAGATAATTATATTTTCAGTATGCTTTTAAACACGGAAAACAGTTTATACCAACTGACTAAGAAATCGACACGTAGAAACAGTTTTCAAAACTAGAACAATGAACTTGTGAATCATGTAGTAAAATGTATTATTTTATAAAGGATTCATGCAAATCATAAGCATGATTTTCTATATTATTACTTGTAACTTTGTTAGGCTAAGTTTGAGACACGTCCTTGGTAACACTCCCACAGAATCAGAGTGTAGAACTAGAACTTGTGACCAGAGTCTCTTGTAGGGAGAGCGTGACTGTTGTGACAGTCGGAACGGCAGGTCTGCGAGTGACAAAGTCATTAAGGATATAGGCCGTTACGGGCTATATCCAGTCAGTTATGGTCATGAAACTCAAAACTTAGGTAGCAGAGATTTACTTTTGTAATAATAAATCAAGTGAACTAACCTCAATGTAATAACCAATTAATTACTGGAGGGTATTAATAATAATATCTTCAGGACTTAGTTCATCATGGTTGTATTTTATTTAGTTTTAAGACTAATATACTTCTCTGGGTGTAACCAGAGTATTTAAAAGGAAACTACTTTTATCAACACGAGTATGGTAGATACTTGCAAACCTCAATTTAAAATGGATAATCAACCATCAACCTTTAGATAAAATATAGGATTTTCCCGGGATAAACCGAATACTCAAAACGGATTGTTTACAACCAATGGATATTCATATTCATTCCACAACTCCTTGGATTGTACATATCTTGTACGAATCTGGAAGTCATGGAATGAATGGGTTTTCAAACTCGCTTTTCATAAGAAAATACTGGATTTTCATGAGGAACACTTTTCAAAAGGATTCAAATAACATTTTTCCACCAAAACTAAATGCTTATGAACTCACTAGCTTTATACTGATATTTTTCAAAACTGCTTGTATTCTCAGGGAATTAGTAGACAGGTACTTCCAAGAGTTCGGAGAAGTCGGAGCATTAGAGTTGCATCTTTACTATTTTACTTTTGATATGAACAAAACTATGTATTAAACAATGTAATCCTTTTTCATATATGTATTCAATGTTTGGTTGTGTTTACTATGCTTGCTATGATACAGTTGTTGTGATACTATGCATGACATCAGCCACCACCGAACGTTTCTACCGTTCCAGTTTGGGGGTGTGACAGTTTGGTATCAGAGCCCTTGTTTATAGCGAACTAAGTATATCAAACCTTACATGGTATACAATTATAAATATTATGGGGCGTAAGTGCTCTAAACCAAAAGTATACTTTCAAAAATATAAGTATTTTTATAAAAAGTATACAAGTATACCTATGTACCCGAACCAGTGTCATAAGTAGAACAAAACAAAAGTATTAGGATGTTGGACATCGCGGTTAAATCTGGGTAGTTATGTAATCATGTCTAGGGTCAATATAGCCTGATCAACTATATTCATTCGAGACATGACCAACATGTTCGTAGGAGTGACGGTGGTGTCGCAGCAAGTCTAAAACTTACCTAGGTACCAGAAAAGTTCTAGAGTCGAACATAAGGGTTAAAATAATATAGGAGTAATTTAGGATGTTAAAACGACCGAACCGGAAACTTATCTAGGAATCCGTCCCTTGAGAATCAATCATGAAACTATAATACATTGGAAGTATTATTAGATTCGAGGCCTAATAACTATCCCCTTTACCCCTTATCTCGTGTAGATAGCATGGCCGGATTCCATCTCCCTGGCGACCCGTATTTTCCCAACCAAGGAAATGCCGGATGGCTCGGGGCAGAGCCAGAAGAAAATCACAAAATTCCCTTGGACAATGACTTCGCAGAACGAATCCCGGAAGAGGCCAAACCAAAACCTGAAGTTGAGAACCTACCTCCAGTAGCTCCGATACCAAATCCTAACCCCCGACTTGAGTTCGAAGGCCCAACGCCTATGTAGGTTGGAAGCTTGGATAGATGGAGTCATGAACAAGACCAACCCCATCCGTATAATGGGGATCGCCGATTCTACAATGTGGATAGAGGAGGCTCCGCAGATAGAGCCCTACTAATCATAGTCCGCCGAGTGGCCCGCAATGTTGAAATGAACGTGGCGGTCATTCAACGAACTGTTGAACTCGAGGCAGACACGGATGCCAACACAAACCGTATTCGAAGTCTCGAGGTTGCTTATGGGAGAATTTTGAGAGACAACGAACCCCAGCAGTGAGAGCTAGTTGCAACTCAAACTGAAGTCGTAGAGCTCTGAGCACGCCAATCAGTATATGAGAGTTGCCTGGTTGAAATGGAGCGCCAGTTGACTAACCTAAGGTTCCGCCCTAGAAGTGCCTGTCGCCAGTAGGAAATATTCTAGTTTTCCTTCTTTGTGGTCTAAAGAATAGCTTTTATATTTATGTTCCAAATAGCTCCTTTCTCTGTAGACATTCTTTCCTTGCAAGTACCAAATTGCTAGTTCCTTATGTTGTCAAATTGTTCCTCTGTTCGTATGTGGTAGACCTAATTCTAGGTCAATTTTTTCAAACTCTGTGTAATCTTGATATCGACAATGGTGGCAACTATCATATTTCGGTTAGAGATTTTCGTTGTCAAAAGTGTACCTTAGATTGATAGCATGAAAAGTAAGATGTACTTAGACGATTATTCCTTTTCCCCATCAATTTCGTATCAGCTTCGATATCCTAATCGGCATGAAATGGTTTTGCTTCAAGGAAGCGATTTGTCTCAATCTTCTCTTCAACGAAATTCTCACTGGTCTCAGTGATAATATTTTTCGAACCTTCGTATCATTTCCTGCGTCAAGCCTAGGAGCATCTGCAGAAGGAATGCTATGTATTCCTGACTCATGTTGACAATGAGACGCAAGAAGTTAAAGACCTTGAGAGCATCTTCAAAGTCTGCAACTTTCCCGATGTCCTCCCCAAAGACATTCCAGGGATTTCTTCCGAGTGCCAAGTTGAATCCCATATCGACTTGATCCTCGGAACTATCATTATAGCTAAATCTCCATATCGTCTAGAGCCGACGAAAATGTGAGAGTTATCCAACCAGCGCAATGAGCTGAACAACAAGGAGTTCGTAAGTTATTATATGTGAACTTTATTGCGTTCAAATCATTTTCTATTCTTACTAGGACCACATCATGGGGATGTGGGTCGAATCAAAAACGAGAAATCTTAGTGCATAGATAAACGTTTAGGATATATCCAGAGGCAACCATTGTTGCTCACAAACTCTTTTATTGACATATAGCGGATCGTGCCTCTGAAGAAGCAGAACCAACCCATTGGTAAGGCCCCAATACTCCAGATGGATTCAGCTACGTTCCAAGCTACTGTCACAACAGCCGTAGCAGCTGCCCTAGCTGTTCTTAACGCTAGCAACACAAATGCGAGTAGAAGTGTTAATGGCAGGCCAAACCTTAGTGTTAACCAACCTCAACAACAATTGCCCACCGGAAAGGACACCCTTGATCCCCAACCTAACCTCCTGAAACGAAAGTTCAAAGGAAATTGTTCAACCCAAGGACTTACTGAAAAGCAACGAATTGGGGCAGTCAATACCCCAGTCAACCCTGCTATTCCAACACCAACCACACCCTACTTCGGAAACCTCTCGCACTGCACCAAATGCAACTACCATCATCATGGAGTCTGTCGAGTGCTGCATTGCACCAGATGCAACAGGAAGGGGCACACCTCCAGTAGATGTAGGACCCTAGTCAAGTTTGTCACTCTGAATACCAATGTTGGGGCTAGTCCAACCTGTTACCTCTGTGGTAGTGTAGGGCATTTCAAAAGAAATTGTCCAAGGGCTAAGGATGGAAAGGAAGCTCGCTTCGCGAAGAACCCGACTCAATACATCACTTCCACTACCGATGCTAGCATAGTTCAAGTGTGTGGTGCATGTGGCGAAATGCGGCATTTCAAAAGAGACTGCCCAACAGAGAAGAACAATGAGGAACACGAGGAGTCTAACCTCAGGGAATGAGGAAGCATCAAAGAAACGTACTGTGTATTAGTATGTTCTGAAAACCTCAAGAAATATTCATAATCGTGATTTCTTTCTCGTCCAAATTTAATCACGACGTACTTTTAAAAGTTGATGCCCTAATGGGTAAATTATGGTAGCCTAGTGTTACATTAGAGTCAGTTGTGTTTATTCATGACTTGTATACGTCAAGCAATCATAGGAAAATCTAGTGAGAACCATTCCATCAAGAGTTCATAGTTTCAAAAAAGCAGGACCCTCGCATTAGTAGTACCCACCAAGCTCAAATGAAACACAGAAAACACCAGATACATTCATCTAGGAACACCAATGTGCTAACAAAACGATCCTCCCGGACTAACTGGATGCGCGATTCTACGAAACCATTCTGTCTAGCTCGACTGAGTCTATGTTATACCAAACCCTTTTGTCTTAAATTGTTCGATCGCGGATCCCACGTTGCTCGTGATGATAACTAGATACGAACTTCAAAGAATTCAACTCTCTTCAAAATCCGAAAGTATTCATACGAAGAGTATCATCCACAAAGAGAAGGAGAAAGTAAGAGAACCACCCGGATAATTGAAGAGGTGTCATGGGACACACATCTACCTTTTATTCGAACTTTCGTGCAGCAACGACGACCTTTCCAGTATCGAGGTTGCATCGTTCGAAGCCCTCTATGGTCGTAAGTACAACTCCCCTCTATGCTGGGCTAAGGTGGGCGACACGTATCTAGTCAAGAGTTAAGCTCACGAGCCCTGAAATTGGTGGACGTGTCCCTTGTAGATCTCACCCTAGAAAGGCCAGATACGCTGCGAAAAGCATAGAAAGCTAAATCCAAGATACGTTGGACCATCCGAGATCCTTGCTAGGATTGGTCCAGTAAACGTATGAACTCCAGTTACCTCGAGAACTTAGCAAATTTCATTCTGCCTCAGACGTATCAAATCTAAAGAAGTGTCGGTCCGATGAGACATTTGCAATTCCCATGAACCTTAAGTACCTCCATCTTTTCCATGGCCATGAGTTATATTCTTATTCTTGAATTTAGGAACGAAATTCCCTCTAACGGGGGGATGATGTGACAACCCGAAAACTTCTCCCGGTACATCTAGTCAGTTAATCTAAGTTAAACTCATTTATGTTAACTCCTAGCACTGATTAAGGGCTCATTTAAGCATTTAAAGCCTTGAGTATAACCAAAGTTTGAATTAGGGATGGATTGGCTTAAGATTTAGGGTTGCAAAAAGGCCAAACACTCCATCAAAAAGAGTGTATGGCCGCACATATGAGTGAGTGGCCGCACACTCGAGTGTATGGCCGCACACCCATCCTCCAGTCGCACACTCATCCCTATTTATATAGGGTGACCCCTTCACTCATTCCTTTCATTTTGCTGCACTGTACTTTCTCTCTCTAAAAACTTCATCCAAGAACACTCTAAGGGCCACAAAAACGTGAATAATTCCATCATTTAGCTTGTTATACAGGTAAAACACCTAAATCTAAGCCTGAAACTCTTCATGTTTTTCGTGTTCTTCATCACTTGAAGGTGTACGGCCGCACACCTTCATAAGGTGGCCATACACACCTCAAAAACCCTCCAAAGTGAGAGTTTTGGCCCTCTATCTCTTAGTTGGACTTGGTTAGAGCCTTGAAACACTTAAAAATCGACGTTTGGAGCATAAACGAAGAGTTTACGTCCGCACACACACCCTAGCCGCACACTACGGTTGCACACACCCCCTGTATGGCCGCACACTCCTGTGTGCAACCGCACACACAGCCTAGCCGCACACCATGGCCACACACACCTTAAAGGTGGCCATACACCTACCTCATGCAATCCTTTAGGGATCTAACACTGAGTACAAGTATCCCTAGTTCCTAAAGTGGTTCTCCATCACATTTAGTGGTGAAATACCTCCATTTGACTCCTTTATGTGTCATTGCATGTAATTTAGGATCAAATCGTGTTCAAAGCTTCACTTGAACATCCAACGTTTCGTGTCGATCCTTCATTCAAATCACCCAAGGCGAGTTCATACCCCTAAGTTTTTCCAAGTTTTTCATGTTTTCAGGGGGGCGGAATACAAGCAAAAGTACAAGGAAACTTGTGCTCAAATATATTATTTTATTTAAGATAATTATATTTTCAGTATGCTTTTAAACACGGAAAATAGTTTTACCAACCGATTAAGAAATCAACACGTAGAAATAGTTTTCAAAACTAGAACAATGAACTTGTGAATCATGTAGTAAAATGTATTATTTTATAAAGGATTCATGCAAATCATAAACAAGATTTTCTGTATTATTACTTGTAAATTTGTTAGGTTAAGTTTGAGACACGTCCTTGGTAACACTCCCACAAAATTAGAGTGTAGGACTAGCACTTGTGACCAGAGTATCTTGTAGGGAGAGCGTGACTGTTGTGTATAGATCTATACGGGACTGACAATCCCACACCTCACTGCTATCTACAGTCGGACCGACAGGTTTGCGGGTGACAAAGTCATTAAGGATACATGCTGTTGTGGGCTATATCCAATCAGTTATGGTCATGAAACTCAAAACTTAGGTAGCAGAGGTTTACTTTTGTAATAATGAATCAAGTGAACTAACCTCAAAGTAATAACCGATTAATTGCTGGAGGGTGTTAATAATAATATCTTCTGGACTTAGTTCATCACAGTTTTATTTTATTTAGTTTTTAAGACTAATATACTTCTCTGTGTGTAACCAGGGTTTTTAAAAGAAAACTGCTTTTATCAACACGAGTATGGTAGATACTTGCAAACCTCAGTTTAAAATGGATAATCAACCATCAACCTTTAGGGAAAATATAGGATTTTCCTGGGATAAACCGAATACTCAAAATGGACTATTTACAACCAACGGATATTCATATTCATTCCACAACTCCTTGGATTGTACATATCTTGTACGAATCTGGAAGTGATGGAATGAATTGGTTTTCAAACACGATTTTCATAAGAAAATATAGGATTTTCTTGAGGAACACTTTTCAAAAGGATTCAAAGAACATTTTTCCACCAAAACTAAATGCTTATGAACTCACTAGCTTTATGTTGATATTTTTCAAAACTGCTTGTTTTCTCAGTGAATTAGTAGACAGGTACTTCCAGGAGTTCGGAGAAGCCGGAGCATTAGAGTCGTGTCTTTACTATTTTACTTTTGATATGAACAAAACTATGTATTAAACAATGTAATCCTTTTTCATATATGTATTCAATGTCTGGTTGTCTTTACTATGCTTGCTATGATACAATTGTTGTGATACTACGCATGACATCAGCCACCCCCGAACGTTTCCGCCGTTCCGGTTTGGGGGTGTGACAATTTTGGCCCTTAAGATTTGAACCTATAATCCAACTTAACAAAAATCAAGTTAACATACATTTCGGGATGGAAATTTGAACCTTTAATACCACTTAAGATAAATCAAACAATACTAAATCATAAAACTCCCTAACATCTAAAATTATGAATATTACCTGAAGATGGGAGAGAGAAAATGACACTTACCAAGAAAAAAAACAAAGATGGTCATTAATGATGTACCTATATGTCTATGGGCATTCCTGCTGGTGCGTGGTGACATCTGTTCGGTGGTATACTCATTTGAAGATACCTCCATGAAACAAAAAACTTGAGAAAAAAGAATACCAATAATTGATGGAAAATCGAAGTACCAACATCTCTTTGAAATAAAAGAATATCAATAATCGATGGAAAATGCTTATGGATTCAATGGTTTGTCTTCAATGTCAAATGAAAACTCGAAATGGTTTCATGAGATGGGTTCTAGGGTTTTGGTTGTGGCTGATGGCCATGGAATCGGAGAGCATTTTGAGGAGGCATATTTGGCAAATGGTGGTGGGTTGTGGGCAGATTAGGGTTTCGAACAAAGAAGACAGGCGTGTGTAACCAACAGATTTTTGAAGGCTGAACAAAATTAAGACTAATGGTGGGTTTTCTAAGGTGGTGTTGTTAATAGTGAAGCAGTATTAGATCTGAGTTCTTGTATGTTGGTGTTTGTTGGTGGTTCAGAGGGGGAGCGGTGACTGAGTCTTGAAGTTGTTCGCTAGATGTAGTAAATTACCAATGGAGACAAAGGTGTGTGGTGTGATGGTTAGGACGATATCTTAGGGTGATGATTAAATACCTAAATCATCTGTAGGTAAAAAATCCCCGTTCTTCCTTCCGTATTTATTGTTTTTTTATTTGAATGAGTCTTCCTAAAATTTGGGGATATATCGGAGACGGTATTAGATTTCTTGACTTCTTCAGATGTTGACCTAATTAAGATATATGATTTTGTAATGCATAAAATGGATGTACATAATGCAGTAACAACTTGTACCTCTTAAAATTCAGCCTTTGACCAAATATGCATATTAAGGTATTATATATATATATATATATATATATATATATATATATATATATATATATATATATATATATATATATATATATATGGAAATTTTGTAAGTTCATTATTGAGCATACATATATTTATACATGAACATGTATGTCCAATTATGAAGATTGATCATTTTTATGTGGTTTTGTGGTTAATATTTGGTTCTATATTTATCTCTCTCTGTCACACACACACACATACACATACATACAAACACACACATACACACACACACACACACACACATATATATATATATATATATATATATATATATATATATATAGAGAGAGAGAGAGAGAGAGAGCTAGGTTCAAGTATTCTAACTAATTATTGTGTGAATGTGTGCTACAATCAAATTTTAGATAAATGAAATCATTTAAAAAAATAATATAAGGGTATTATAGTAATCTTATTATTAGCTAATTATGGTATAATAGAGATATAATAGGATATTAGTTGTATTCCTGAGAAAGCGCAAGGAGTACAAATAAATTTAGAACATTCAAAATCTCGATGATAACTATGAATAGCTCTAAATCGAAGGGGGTGTTCGCTTTATCTTTTAAAACATCTTTTAGCTTTTAGGAAAAGATAAAAAGCTAAAAGATGTTTGGTAAAAGTAACAGATCTTGTAAAAGCTAACTTTTGGATACAAGGAAAATGAACTTTTTGGAAAAGTCAGGTGACTTTTTGCAACTTTTCAAAAAATGACCTTTGCCCTCTCAAAAGCTAAGCCAAACACCCCCGAAGTCACATATCCACTGCTGCTTCTTCTTCTTCTACAATTGATCATCAAGATTGAAATTCGAAATATACTTTTCCAATAAATCAGTAAGCTTTTCTTTCTCTCATTAAACTCGTTTTTTTCCTCATTCAATCAATCTCCACCAATTACAAGCCCTAGCCACTGATACAAAGTTGTTGTCACCATCGTCCGCCCCAAGCACCTTCCTCCCTAATATCTAGCAATCGATCTGCATTGAATCGACATTCCAGTGATAACGATTACAAACGCTAACCACTATTACTAACTCGATAATAACTATTGGGTTGTTGTGGCACGAAAGTGATGGTACTGAGGTAGTGCAAGGAAACAACACCGAACACGATGGACGAAATTTCGTGAAGGTCAGCCCCACATCCTTGTCGACAGCCTGGACCGTTCCATTGTCACTGCATGTTTAATCGATGTAATTTATTATTCCCTGTTATGAACTTAAAACACTGACTCTATCATTCTTGATAAGAAAAGCCCCTTCCAGTGAGATTTATTAGAATGAACAGAAGGTCTAGTAATTTTTTGTGGCGTTTTGTATAAGTTATCACTCTAGGAGTATAGATCAAGAAAGCTAAATCAATTAGAATATGTGTTTCTACAGTGATACTTCTCTGTCCAGTCAAATCTTGGTTTATGGATGAACTTTATGTGAAGAACATAATCTAATTGGGGGTCATTTTGTTTTTTAAGCATTTTTTGGCTGCCTAGGAGTAAATCCCTAAAACATTTACTATTTCATACATTATTAATTTAAATGATTTCATGTTTAATTTGTTTCAATTTTTTTTTTTTAGAATTTATGCTCTACGTTATGATTAGGAATCACAGAATCTTCATTTTCCATGTTTAATGTTATCATCCCTCGTCTATGTGATGCTTCGTAAACTTCAATTTGATCATTTATGAAGTGTTGGTGTTGAATTCTCTTTGTTGTTTCTTGATCTTTAGTATCAGGTAACTCCTCAATTATTATTAATTTTTGAAATTGTTTTTTGCTTTTTCAGTTCTTGCATATTTTTTATGTTTACGTCATGTAAATCCCCCAATATATTTTCAACTCTTGTGTGCTCTTCTTTCAGGTTTTCAATATTTTCAAATTTTTAGTTAGTATGAGTTCTCTTTAAAGTGTTAAAGTTAAACCAGTTAGGTTGAAACTACTTCGTTTTTGTTATGTTTCTGCTTGTGTGTACAGACATTGCATACATAAATTGTAATGTTTTTTTATGTGTACAAACATTAATGAATCAAGGTTCAAGAAGCTTATGAATTCTTGCTATAAATTCTGAATGGTAAACACAATCTCTCAATGCCACTTTACTATCCAATGTTATAACTACTTTTATATGTGGAAATACAGTCATGACTGATTTTGGAGATGAGTACAAACACATTGTTTTTGTAGATGCAGCAACAATTGAAAAGCCGGATTGAAGTCTGGTAAAGAATGGAAAGTAAGCCAACAATATTCATTGAGAATGGATTAGCTTTTTTTTTTCTGTCATAATGGATTAACAATATATTCTACGAGAATGGATTATTAGCAATATTCTATCAGAATGTAGAGTGTATTAGTGATTTACTTAAATTTCAATGTTTTTATTTGAGTTTTAAACATTCTTAATTTTTTCTTTAAGAATAAATGTAACTTTTAATCATTATTTATCGTATTTTTTCAGAATGAATGTAATTTATGTTCATTCTTGTATTTTTTAAGAAAGAATGTAATTTCTTATTCTAAGATATTAAAATTCTTTTCATATATAATATGTATTCATTAAAAATTATTAATTTTAATAATATATTTTCATAGTATTCTGTTGGAACTAAATGGTTTTTTCAAGATAATCATACACATTGTTTTAGAATGTCTGAATTAATATATTTATTATCCAAAAAATCAGATTCTTAAATTTAATTAGAATAAATTATTCCTTAAAATCTGTAATTTTCCTTTTTTAAATTTATGTTAATTGACTAAATTACACTTATAATAAAATTAGATGGTATTTTTCAATTATCTTTAATTCAATAATATGTATTTATCATTTTCTTAAAATAACTAAAAATGATTGGTCCACAATCAATCCTACATCCACACAATAGATAGTCAGAATATAATTATCTAAGCTTATTTATATATATATATAAATTGCAAAAATGGTCCCTGTGGTATGCAAAATTTTGGGGTTTTAGTCCAAACAGTGACTTTTTTGGATTGGTGGTCATTTTGACCATGTTTGCTTGTGGTTTTGGTCCCTCGGAAAACTGAAAAGACTAAAATGCCCTTTCTGATATATTTTTTGTATTTTTTTTGTTTAATTTAAATGAAAAAGAAAATAAATAACTAATTTGGTCTCTCTCTCTCTCTCTTTCTCTCTCACACACACACACACATAACACTAAACCCAAATATCCAGCTACTGCTATAGCAAATCTCGATCCCTCCAGTTCGTATCTCACCGGCCGAAGGAAAAGACCGACCAACTTGACACCGACCACCACCTCCCTCCGCCCTCTTCTGTCGAGTCACTCCAGCAATCACCGATGCCACTTTTTCCCTCCTTTGTCTTCGCCGGTAGAAGACCAAACAAAAGCATCAGAGGCTACCGGAGCTCCTCCCTCCGCCACCCACTGCCTCTTTCCCATCGACAAACACCACCACCACCAACGATGGTGTTGCTGTTGCTGGGACCACCATGAAACCACCTCCCTCCTTGTTTTTTTCTGTTGATCGGAGCAACCCATTGGTAATCGTATTGCTTTTTTGAGAGATGAAGACTGGTAGAGAGACTGGGACAAATCAATTGAAACTTATCCTCCTTCAATCACCCGAACTTGTCGAAAAATAAAATGATTATGGATAATCGATTGAAGCTTCTCTATTATTTCTCAATCATAATCATCAAACCATTTTAATCCACATCTGCAATGTCTGTATTTACCCAAAATCAGAATCGTATCTCTCTGTCGATCAAACGCCTCAAATCTCTAACATTTTTCTTCAATTTCACTTCGCCGGCGGCCGACCTCCTTCTTCCAACTTAAGCCGCTGCTAATATCTGCTCTCTTGTAATCTATTTTAGATTTTCTGCATTAATCTTTGTGAGCATATGTATGTATGAACTGATTTCATAATCCAAATTATGATTCTGCCAAATTTCTAAACGTGTTTTCGATTTCTGACTTGATTTCCACCGTATCTCTATCTAGTTCGATTTTAGAAAACCTAATTCAACTTAGTTTGACGAGTTTTGGTGTGTGTTCAATCTCGGGTGTAGTAAATCGTGTTTGTTGCTACAATACCATCGAAAGGGATCGCAAGCAACATCTTCTTTCTTTCTTCTTTTCCTGATTCGTTATGAAGCATGAAGGAGTCGATTTTTCTGGCGGTTCAAGCCTTCAATCGGGGTTGTGGGGGTTGAGAAGGGTAGCAACAGCCGGAGAGGGTGATGGATCATAAGGAAGAGAGAGAGAGAGAGAGAGAGAGAGAGAGAGAGAGAGGTGGGCCCTTTTTTATTTTTTTAATTGTTAAAATAAATAAATAAATATTAAAATTTAAGAATAATGAAAGAAAAATGAAAAATAAATACCCCAAGGGTATTATAGTCATTTCAGTTTTTGGAGGGACCATTTTCACATACAAACCACTCCAAAAGGACTACGAAACCAAAAAAGTCACTGTTTGGACTAAAACCCCAAAATTTTGCATACCACAGGGACCATTTTTGCAATTTTGTCTATTATAAATATAGTAAACTCATTCTCTTCTTGCCTATATTCTTATATTTATTAGATACAAATAACATTTAACACAAAAATGTTACTTAGGCCTTTAAACGAACAAGAAGAATACAAACGATGGTTGTTTATATTGGTTCATTTAATTTAGCCAAATAAACAAACAAACACGAACGGATAAACAAATAAGTTTTCTTATTCATGTTCGTTTGTTTAACAAATTATATTGTTCATGTTTGTTCGTTTATGTTCATGAACATACTAAATGAACGGAGATAAACAAATATAAGACAAAATTGTAAAAATAGTCCTTGTGGTTGTTAAAATTCAACAGTTTTGGTCCTAGAATGTTTGTTGGTGTATCAGTGGTCC
This sequence comes from Lactuca saligna, assembly GCF_052625555.1. Lineage (NCBI taxonomy): Eukaryota > Viridiplantae > Streptophyta > Magnoliopsida > Asterales > Asteraceae > Lactuca > Lactuca saligna. The sequence continues at coordinate 57,006,167 of NC_136423.1, forward strand.
AATTTCAGATCGTTTTAGAGATTTTGGTCCCTATGCACTTGAAAAGACTATTCTACCCCTTATATTTGTTATTATTATTATTATTATTATTATTATTATTATTATTATATATATATATATATATTATTGTTTTAATTAATTAAAAATAAAAGAAGGGGTCACCCTTATCTTTCTTTCTTTCTATACGACCTACTCCTACCACTGTTCACCCTCTTATACGGATAAATCATCATCAATATATTCCATCACCACCTCCCTCTCCTATCGCCACACTAAATCTAAGTTGCTGCCTTCAGAGATATGATCCTTAGAATGCAGTTATTGTTGGAGTGAAAGTTTTCATTTCGGAGCTAGGGTTAGGAGTCGAAAACGATGCCCACTTACACCACCACCCCTCTCCTCTAGCCCATTTCTTTCTTAATGTCACTACCAATGAATTTGTCGCCCCTGATCTCCAATACACCTCCTTCTTTATCCACCCTAAAACTTTGACATTTCTCCTTCTAAAACTTTGACATTTCTATGATGGGGTTACATTAAAGAGGAGGTAGCGATGATGAAGGTGGGTTGGCAGAGCTAAGGTGGGTTGGCAGATGTAAGCAAAGATTTCAGAATGAAGGTTAATGATCATCGATGACGATGAGGTTCAATCTGATGTCGTTGTCAATGAGGTTCATATTGATATCGATGGTCTGGTGTTGGCAGTGGTCAGATCTTCAAACGTTGGCTGCTCCATGTAAGGGTTTTTTGGGGATGAAGAACATAGCAACAGGTGGAGAGGGGTGATTGTATACGGGAGGATAAAAGGGGCGATTGGTTTTTTAATTAGAATAATTAGATAATAAATGAATGAAATTAAAAAAGAATTATTTAAGGGTAAATTTGTCATTTTAGGTGGAGTATGGATCAATACCACAAATAAATGGCAACCATAGGGACCAAAATCACTAAAAAGATCTGAAATTTGACTACTGATGCACCACCAAACGTTTTTGGATCAAAATCGTAGAATTTTAACAACCGTATGGATCATTTTTGCAATTTTGTCCAAATATAATTGAACATACATGCACATTAAGAAATGTATAATTATATAGTAATGCAATCAAACATAATTGAACATAAAATAAACCTAAATGAACAAACATAAACAAATGTAAACAAATAATATATTTGAACGAACTAGACCATTGTTTATGTTTATTCATTTAACTAAAAAAATTAGAATTTATGTTCATGTTCGTTCATTTATAGAATAAACGAACATAAACAAACATTCCATCGAACGGTTCATGAACTATTCATTAAACGTTCGGTTTTTTTACAGCGCTAATGTTAGTAACAGAGAAAATAACTAATAGTTTATATAAGTACTATAATATAAGTCACCCGATTAGCTAGGAGTGTTAAAATCAGGAACAATCATATACCTTTTTAAAAAGGGTCCTAAAACCGTTGAACAGATAAATATTGAACATTAAAAGTTATTTCGGACTTGGATACTCTAGCACATGAAAAAAGAAAAACTCATCACAATAAATTCAAGAGGTTGAAGGCACGTGTAATATATGAAAACACCTATATTAAACTTCAATGTAATTTTTGTTCTCACTATGAATATGAAATAATTTATGATTATTTTACACAACATATATTTGGGAAAATGCAGAAAAATACGTAACTTCAAGATGTGGACTCATTTCACCTGCCAAAAAACAGGCGGATGTCATCAGGATTAAATCTATGGCTGTTTTTGTTGGTTTGCTTTTCGAAGATGTGCCCGTATGTAGACCGCAAGAGATCTACAATCAGGGGGATTTGAAGAGTAGCAAAAGATGAAATCGGGAGGAAAGCTAATACACCTATCGGAGCAAGCATCCATAGCTTTTTATGACAAAAGACAATGAACAAGGTCGTGCTGAAGGCCACAATCATGGCAGTTGTTGATATCATTAACGTGCAAAGACCAATAATCAATCGTCTTGGTAAACTCACCAAAAAATCTTGCTCAGAAAAACGTCCTGTGAGGATGGACTGGAACATTAGTAATGCTGTAGTGGATGCAAATAGTGAGATTGCATCTGATACAGCAAAGATCGTGAAAGTAATATCTTTTGTAAACACAGGGATGCCTGTGTCTTGCTTGCTTCCACCTGGTACTGTGATTGCTGCTGCAAATACGATTGTGGTAATCAGTGCTGCAGTGATGCTGCATGATTCTGCTACGGTTTTCATCCACTTCTCTCCTTCCTTCACCAGATTTTCATGTTCCTTAGTGAATACCATATCAGGTGTCTCCATAAAAATGTTTTCTTTGGTAATGTATGCTGGAAAAACGAGTTGCGCCACTTCCTATAAAATTAATTTAACTCATTTATGCCATTAACAACATAAATAATAACTCCCTAAAATTTGATTGAGGGTGTACCTCACGCCATTGAAGCTCTCTTTGTAGTTGTAATGCTGCACCAGTTCTAAGTTTTAGTTTATGGGAAGGAGCTAATCTTCCAACCAAGTGCAACATATTGTTCTTAGAAGAATCTTCCATCATTCTATAAACACTCTTTCGCTCCCCAAGGATATCGATAAGGTTGTAGATTTTTTCTGAACGATGTATTACCGCTAACTGGATGATGTCATACCCACTTTTATCTTTGTATCGAATTGCTCCAGGGGATCTCATTAAAATCTCATCAACAACCTCATAAGCATCTTGACGTGCTGCTTCAAGAACTGGTCTGGCGTATAAGCGAGGATGATCTGTATCAGGGAGCTCTAACTTGTCTATTTTAGCACATACCAATTTTAGAACTTCTTTTGCTTCTTCCCATTCCTTCCTTTTCTTCTCGATATGCTTAATGGGTGCAACTAAAATTTAGATAATAATCAATTAAAAAATATCAAATTTATAGCATAAATTATATCTCGAAATCAATCGGCATAAGTGGATTAACTCTATATACTCTTACCTAGTCTTTTTGAAAACTTCCACAACGAAAAATAATACATAGAGAATGTAAAATAAACCATCGTCACGAGTAGGAGAATAAAGTTTAAGATCCAAAATAGCGCCAATAATGGAACTACAAAAGCACAAATGTTTATTAGGGAATTACAATTCTGAATTTAAATATATAATTAGTTCTTGAATTGTATACACATGTTGTCAATACTCACCCATTATTAAGATCAGTGCTACCAGTTGCAAAATATTCATAATAATGTTGTCAGGCATACCCCAGATGATTTCCATTAGGACATCGTAGAATTCTACTAATACATAAAACAAATCCTTAGCTCTCTTGACTATCCTTTCATAATTATCCTGCGGACCTGAAAGAGAAAAAGCATATTCAATTAAACATGCTTCCTTATAAGGAAAGTGAAACATTGTAGAACGTATAAACTAGATATAATTGTATTAGAATAATATAGTTACTGGATGGTAGAACAATTTTATTCTATGAGAATACTAAAAGAATAAGTTGTTTATATTAAAAATATCATAAAAATGCATTAAAAAAATACTTAGAACCTAAACCTATATATATATATATATATATATATATATATATATATATATATATATATATATATATATATATATATATATATATATATATATATATATATATATATATATAGACACACATTTAGTAGATAAAACAAAAACATTTTTAAAATGCAAAATAATTGAAAGTTTTCAAAAAAAAAATCCAATATTATTTTCGGAATATATATTTTCCAAAAAAAAATACAAAAATATAATAAATACAAAAAAAATACATTTTTTACATAATTTAGAACATTCTAAAAATCATATTAGAAATGTACAGTGTAATATTCTATTAGAATATTTTACGTATTTTAAAAAAAATGGTAATTTTTTTTTACGTAAATAAGGTTTCGAAAGTAATAATTAACTTTTTTTTTTAAAATTTTTCTTTTTATTTTGCATTTTAAAATTATTTTTGGATTTGGTCTCACGGTCTCACAAAATTAGTATAGTGTCAAATGAACATGAACATATATATATATATATATATATATATATATATATATATATATATATATATATATATATATATATATATATATATAAACTCGTACAAACTTAAAAACGAATAACAAAAAGAAACTATGTCTAGGATATTACAAACTTACTTGGATATATAAGTGTTTCCCAATAGTCTAGCTCACTTGGAAAGGTCTTAGCTATTGCCATCAGGACATGATCGTTCTCCACAGCAAATTTAGGATACTTATTGATTAAATACGTTGCTAAATCTGCAGGCATATTCAGACGACTATAATCAAATATGCATGTTTTATTATCATCGTAAATATGTGATTTTTTTGGCTACTCACCATATTCCTTTGCAGAAACAGCGTTAACAAGAAGGTCGACGCCTTTTGTTACACCTAAACGAGATGACTTTTTCTTAGTTTTTCCATAATCGTTGGCGGCTTTCAACAAATATTCAATGGTATCAAGATGCATATTTTCATATGCTTTATCCAAAGGTGTTTCACCTCTATTGTCTGATATTTCCAACAAACGTTTTTCTTTTCTCATTAAGAGATCTGCCCCACGTGTGTTACCAACGATTGCAGCGATGTGAAGGGCTGTGCTTCCATCATCATTTTTCATGGTAGGTAAATCTTCACCTTTCAAGAATGATAACATCTCATTGACAAAAGAGTTGTGACCGATCCCAACCGCTATATGAAGCATCGAGTTGCCATCACTGTTGATTGCCTCTTTGATTACATTCTTGTCTTCTTTTATTATGGATTCCACTTCACCCCAACTCCCTTCCGTAATAGCTTGACGCAAATTTTTGTTGCGTAGGATCTTTTTGGCTTCTATTTTTGGGTCTTCTTCACGTTTGTCTTCTGTTTTTTGGTCTTCACCTTTTCTTTCTGTTAATTGCCTCGGTAAAATCTGACCCATTATCTTCTTTTTATAGTTTACTACTTTGCCCTTGATTTTCGTTTTCATAGATGTCGACACTGCTGTGTCTTCTGTTTCTTCTGTTGTTCTTTTTATCGGAACCACGTCTTCATCTTCATCTTGATCTTCAGTCTCTGTTTCTGTTTCTGCTGAAAACATATATATTTCTTCTGTTATTATTTCGAATTAAACTTTGTCTATGTCGTTTGTTTCCGGTTTCCTTTCTAGTTTCGTTTGAAATAAATATATATGGTTATTTTTTTAAATGAAATTTTCTAAGATGTGCTAACATGTGCCTAAGGTACACCTACAAACATTAACTATTGATAAATATTATCATAATTAAATATAGTTACTAAAATTAACAGTTTATATATATATATATATATATATATATATATATATATATATATATATATATATATATATATATATATATATATATAGACACACACTACTAGAAAACATTGCGTTTTCCTACGGAATATTTCCGTAGCTAATTAGCTATGAAATTGCTACGGATTAGCTACAGAATGGGATGTCTTAGTTTAGTAAAAGAATAGTTACGGATGCAGGTCCGTAGCTATTCCGTAGCTAACTAGCTACAGAATAGCTACAAATAGCTACAAATGCAAAATCTGTAGCTATTCCATAGCTAATTAGCTACGGAATGGGTACGGAATACATACGGATATTAATTACCTACGGATTAACTATGGAGTATGCTTTCCGTTAGAATTCCGTAGCTAATCTGTAGCTAAGTAGCTACAGATTAGCTACGGATTTTTCTTATTTTCAATTTTTCGGGCACAAAAAGTTGTTTTTTTCGCTTCGTTTTTTTCACACCTCTATTTTATATGATTATCTTTATTTTCACCAACTTGTAGCTATTAATATCGTTCATAAAGTTGTGTGCCCCTTCGGGATCAAGTACTCGTTTCAAAGTTTAACATTGTAATGCATATACTTTTCACCAACTTGTGATGAATTATGTTTGTATATGTATATTTATATATATATGAATGAGTTGTGGTATATATGTACATGTATATGTATATGTATACGTGTTTGTGAAATGTATGAGTACGTATTCATAAGCATTATAGTGTTAAACCATTAAACAAACAATGGATCCCTTATGTGCACACGACTTTATAAATGATATTAATAGCTATAAATTGGTAAAAATATAGATAATCATGTATAATGGAGGTGTGAAAAAAACGGAGCGAAAAAAACGAAGTTTGGTGCCCGAAAAATAAAAAATAAGAAAAACCCGTAGCTAATTAGCTACAATTTTTTTTTTTTTAATTTTTTTATTTTCGATTTTTTGGGCACCAAACGTTGTTTTTTTCACTTCGTTTTTTTTTCACACCTCTACTATACATGATTATCTATATTTTCACCAACTTGTATTAATATCGTTCATAAAGTCATGTGCCCCTTCGGGATCAAATATTCGTTTCACAGTTTAACATTGTAATGCCTATACTTTTCACCATCTTGTGATGGATTATGTTTGTATATGTATACTTATATACATGAATGAGTTGTGGTATATGTGTACGTGTATATGTGTATGTATACGTGTTTGTGAGATGTATGTGTACGTATTCATAAGCATTATAGTGTAAAACCATTAAATGAGCAATGGATCCCATATGTGCACACGACTTTATAAATGATATTAATAGCTATAAGTTGGTGGAAATATAGATAATAATGTATAATAGATGTGTGAAAAAAACAGAGGAAAAAAAACGAAGTTTGGTACCCGAAAAAACGAAAATAAGAAAAATCCGTAGCTAATTAGCTACGGAATTCTAACGAAAAGCATATTCCGTAGCTAATTAAAAAATGCATCAGAAATCCAATTTTAGAAAGTTGACCCTTTTTAGAAAGTTAACTATTCGTGTCTTAAATATGTAAGAAAATGTATCCAAAAAAATAATAATAATAAGACTCGAATAATAATAATAATAATAATAATAATAATAATAATAATAATAATAATAATAATAATAATGGAAATGGAAATGGTGAAAAGCAAATGTAGACAAAGTAGGTAAGGATGTGACATCCTAGCTAATTGGTAGTGTCGTTGGTTATATGCGGAGTCGCCTTGAGTTCGAGTCTTACCCCACCCTTTTTTTCATATTTTTTTGGCCTTCTCCAATTTAGGGTTTCATTTTTTTTGGCCGCCTCTGCCTCCATTAATCGGGCTTAAATGCCGATTTTTTTAATATCCCGTTCATTTCCTTCATTTCGTTTCCCTCTTCTTTATCACTCGGACGGTCGCACCTCCTACTCACACCCTCGCCTTCGATCTTCTCTTTCACTCGCTGTCATTTTCTTACCGGAGTTTGTTCTTTCTGCCGCCGCTGGAGTTACGTCGCTGTCATATCTTTGCCGTCGTCGGCAACTCCTTCCCGTCGTTGTCATCTACTTGTTATCGCCATCATCATCAATCTTTCAAGTATGTTTTTTTTGTTTAATTTCACTTAGGTTTTCGTTTTGGATTAGGATTCATTTATCGTCGTCACTAATTGCTTTGTTTGTTTTGAGTGTTTCTGGATGTCGGCTTCATGCATGATTAGTTTTTTTTAGGTTCATTTATAGCAATGCAAGTCAGGGGACTTGAGATTCAGCAAAAAAAATCTCTTTTTGTTCTCTTCTTACTGTGAAGATTTCGAGTGCAAGCTTAGAGTAGGTCTAAGTGTATCTGATTTTTGGTTCAATTTGATAATATAATCCAGCAAATGATTGATTTTCAGTTTGGGTAACTTGCTTCTTGATTATTGGTAGTAGAGTAGAATGAGGCTTGGCTAGAAAATGGTTTATGTAATCATTGCTTCTTTATAATTGGCTTTTTGATTATTGATTTTTTGTTTTTTTTTGTTTTTTTGTTTTTTTTGTTTTTTTTGTTTTTTTTGTTTTTTTTTGATATTGTGATTATGTTTGAGCAGGGGCTAATCAGTTAATCGGCACAATAGAATGAAGCTTGACTTTTTTGAAGGTTAACATAATCTCCTTGTTATTATTATGGTTTTAAAGTTATGGATTAAAGTTAAGTTGTATGTTGTTTTATAGATTAAATTGATATTAAACAAAAATACATTGCAATTATGGATTTAAAGTTAAGTGTATTGCTATAATTATAAACTAAAATACATTGTTATAATAAACTAAAGTACATTGTTATTATTGTTTAAGTATTGAATTGTGTTACTATTTTTTAGGTTGATAGGTTGTGTGTGCAAGTTTCTACCATGGAACAACAAATGGAAATGGTTGAGGATGATGGATATGTCTTGAAATTAATCCTGTGGTCCCCCGATAATCCACCCGAGGATGATTGATAGGTATTTTGAACCAATTGAATTTGTAATTGATATTGTTTGTTTGTTTTGCTAGTGCTTAGTTTGTATGGTATTTGGAATAATTGATTTTGTAAACACTTGGTATTGTTTGTGTATTGTTAGTGCTTATTTTTGTATGGTGTTTTGGACAATTGAATGGAATGTATCGAACTTGGTATTAGGGATGTTTTTTGGTGTATTTTATATGATATTTGGGACAAATGTGAATTGAATGTGGTATTTGAAAAAAATTGAAAATTTTTAAATTTTTAATTTTTTTATTTAAATAAAACGATGTTAGCTACGGAATATCTACAGATTTCCGTAGATATTTAGTTTCGTAGCTATTCAGTAGCTATTTGAATCCGTAGCTATTCCGTAGCTATTTAGTTTCGTAGCTATTCCATTCCGTAACTATTCCGTAGGAAATCCGTAACTATTTATTTGCGTAGCTATTCCGTAGCTTTTTTGTAGTGATTCTGTAGCTAATCCGTAGCTATAATTTAGCCACGGGCCATTATGCTACAACAAATTTTCTAGTAGTGATATATATATATATATATATATATATATATATATATATATATATATATATATATATATATATATATATATATATATATATATATATATGCCCTTACCACCAAAAACTTCTTTTTGAATCTCAATTAAATGTGTAATCATAAGAAACTTCCTTAAACATATTTAATTATAGGAGTTTTACAAAAACTGTAAGGAATTGAACTTACTAATTTAACTCATGATAAGAATTAGATAAATTAGACAAAATTTCAAGAAAAGTCCTTGTGGTATGTCCAAAAATGTTACTTTGGTCCAAACAAGTTTGGTCTAGTATCAATAGTTCAAAAGTTTTCATTTTGCTGCGGTTTTGGTCCAAAACTTTTTAAAAAATTCTCAAAATTAACGAATTTGCCCTTTTCTATTTGTTTTTTACTTTTCCTTTTGTTATTAAATTATTTTCTAACTAAAAAGATATAAAAAATAAAAAGAAAATATTTCTCTCTCTCTCTCTCTCTCTCACGTGATTGTGTTCTTCCCCAAAACACACATACACAAATACTGATTTTGATCAAGACCATTTCGATCGAATCATTTACGAAACTATCTATTCATCTCATCCATCTGAATCGAATCATTAATCAAACCTTTTCGACCAGCCTTCACACCTTCGATAAACACATCCAGTTCAACCAAATCGAAATCTATTTCAAGAAAATTCGAAACTCGTCAAGTAATTACCTCCGAAAATAACCAAACCTTCATGATTCTTGTAGAGAACATTTATCGGAGTCGACTTGTTTAGTGTCTTCCAAGAAAGGATTCTTTTCCATTTTGATACAACTACATCTCATTCAAGTTTCTTCCCTTAAAGGTTCTATATCATGTGCCTTTTAAAATCCTCGGAGACGAAGTAAAAGGTTATTTAGACACGAAATACTTGTGTGAGTCTGGAAACCTTCGAATATTAAGAAGAAATAAGGAAACCTTCGTATCTCACTCAAGTTCCTCGTAGATGAAACTTTCCTTCACATCTTCTCTGTTTTGCCCATTTTAGATGAATATTTAGAAATTAGGTTAGATTTTCAAGATAAAGGTGAAAAATCTTGATCAAAATAGAAATTTGGGTTTGATTGGGGAAGAAAGATAGGGATGAAGGAAGGAGGTGGGGGAGGTGGCGATAGGGTGGTTTATAGTGACGTGAAAGTGGGTGATCAACAAGAAATCAAGAACAGAAGTGAGGAGCTGTGGATGTTTACAGTGACGCTACCTCACTGGTGGTTGTGGGCGGCGACTGATAACGACGAACTTGTCTTCTTAGGAACATATTGTGCTTCATCAAGATGGTTACTGGAGTAATGGAGCTTCATCAGTATGTGTGTATGTGTGTTTTGGGGAAGAGCACAATCACGTAAGAGAGAGAGAGAGAGAGAGAGAGAGAGAGAGAGAGAGAGAGAGAGAGAGAGAGAGAGAGAGAGAGAGAGAGATTTTTTATTGTTTTAGTTAGAAAGTAATTTAATAACAAAAAGAAAAGCAAAAACAAATGGAAAGGGCTAAATTCGTTATTTTTAAACGTTTTTGGACCAAAACCGCAGCAAAATGAAAACTTTTGGACTGTGATGCTAGTCCAAGCTAAATGTAACATTTTTGGACATAACACACGGACATTTCTTGCAATTTTGTCGATAAATTAACATGTTTAAGGAAACAACTTTAGATGACTACCTTTATTATTATCTATCTAGTTGTAAAATAAGATATTCTTTTTGGTAAAGGTATCATATCAGATCATGTTAAAGCATCACCTTAGTGCTAAGACTAGTTTAATTATACTTTTTAAGATAGAATTACAAATTTTATATGTACTTTATACGAAATCCCAAGCAGACATGTTGTAGTTAGTTGTTTGCAGTTGGACTTAATATTAATATGCAAATATATTAAGTCTACGTGATTGAAAATGTAAAATGGTAAGCATAGCCCTACATCAATATAAATCAAAACCAATAGAACAGCAAACTTATACGAGTATGCAAGTTGTGTTTATAAAAGATGATGCAAGTACTGTGATTAAAAGCATGAATTCATTATGCACGCCCTAAGTGGATGCATACATTTACTTGTAAGAATAGTTAGTCAAAGGTTCATATGGATGGACTAAGAAATAAACATATTAATTACTACTTGTGTTTTATGCACCTTAAGAGATATATATTTATGGATGGACCAAGGTAAGTGAATATTAATAGATGTTATTAATACATATAATTAAGGTTTACATTTATTCATACAGGAGAAGTAATTAACTAGCATTCATATTTTCATTATAATGTTCAACAAACTTGACAACTACTAAAATTTTGTTTATCTAACAAGATGCTAAAGTGCTTCGTAATTGTATATCGAACATGTGCACCAAATTGATCATGGTGTGGAAATTGTAATTTTAAAAGCCTATCCATGCATGTGAAACAACCTATCAAACTATAAGTTCATATTAAGAAGGGCTGATTGTTAAAAATGTTGTGAATTTTAGTTTAGAATTAATAGCCAGAGAATACCTTTTTGAGGACTTATTATAGTGGGATCATAGAAGTAACTTAGTTTGTTCCAAACATCTTTGGCTGAATCAAGATCGACAACAATGTCAAGTAGCTCTTTGCTAATTGAACCGAAAATCCATCCTTTTACAAGGCTGTCAAATCGGTTCTTGAGGTCTGGGCTCAAAGCTCCTGGTTCATATACAATGGCGTGCACATTGTAACTCTTCAGGAGGCAACACATCTGCTTCTCCCATAGACGGTAATTGTGCTCACTGGAAAGTTTCACTGAAATGAAGTTAGAAACATTTGCATTTAATGCATATAAGTACTCGTAGTCTTGTATTTGTGATCGTGCAGAAGCATCAGAAGAAGAAGAAGAAGAAGGAGGAGGAAGAGGAGGAGGAGGAGGAGGGTTTGATGGGCTTGCCATTTGAATGGAGAAGAGGTATGTGTGGGTTGCATGTTGATGAACTTCGTCTTCATGGTTTATATATAGTGAGTATAGCAGGGTTAAATATTATATTCGATACGTGAATTAATTAGTCTCGGCTTTATCTTTTTTTTTTTTTTTTTCTTTCACTTTTTTTTTCCCTAAAGATATTCCTACGTACGTACATAAACAGAGGAGGGCATTACTAATTAATTTGTTTAATTTTTTTTTACAACGGCAGAGCATATACCGGTCAAAAAATAGACCCAGCAGGGAATTAGAGACAGAATATAATGTTTACCCCCGCTTTACAGTCTACTAAGCTGCACTAGTCCATCTAATAATCCTGGAAAGTAATCGCTAATTACCACCAATAAATACTATATCTAAGAGCATCCATACTCCATTCAAGTCATGGAGAGTTGAATAGATGGAGAGTTGAATAGGGTGCTAAGTAGAGAGAATGTATATTTTCAAATCAATTTTTAAAAAGAAAATAAATTTGCATTAGAAATCCATCCATTCAACTGTCAATGAACATTGAATTTTATACTCTCTCTTGTATATTATATTGAAATATATTAATTGTGGATGCCCTAACATACCAAGATCGAACAAGTATTTTTTTTTGTTATTCTTTTTTAAGGGGAGGGACATATGGTTTCTCACAGGAAGATATCTTCGATGTATTCCATAGTATTCGCATTAGGTCCACTCCACTTTATCTTTTTTCACTCACTCTTTTCTTTTGTTCATGAACGTGAATAACGATGGGTATTCATTTTTATATTTAAAATTTAAAAACAAAACTGTAAACTTGGTTGTGTGGTTTGTAAAAAATATAGTCTCTAAAAGATTTTGAACATGCGTGAAGATCCAAAATAAAACAAATTATATATCTTGCTTTTGTTCCTGAAATAGTTAAAAATATAATTTTCTCCATTTTAATATATATATATATATATATATATATATATATATATATATATATATATATATATATATATATATATATATATATATATATAACACTTACTTTACAAATTAAATAGTTTAAAAAAGTCTCTCTCTCTCTCTCTCTCTCTCTCTCTCTCTCTCTCTCTCTCTCTCTCTCTCTCTCTCTCTCTCTCTCTCTCTCTCTCTCTCTCTCTCTCTCTCTCTCTCTCTCTCTCTCTCTCTAACGCATCAGGCAAAAAAAAAAAAAAAAAAATAATAACACCCCACCCACCACACCCCAATCATCTTGTTCCTCATTTGTCGTGTAACTTAATCTACACATATAAACATAATCAAATTTGAAACACACCCGCGACTAGGCGTGGGCAAAAAAACCGGTTCACAAATTGAACTGGTCATTTAACTGAAAACCAGTTCATCCCCGAACCGGTTCTCTAATGAACCGAACCGCCGAAAAACCGAACCATCGGTTTATACCAATTCGCATTTCCAACCGCTGGGACCGGTTCGGTTTACTACGAACCAGTTTATAGAATCGGTTTTGAACCGGTTTTTTGAGTTCAAGCTTTCTGTCCGTTTTTTGTCATTTACTAACGGTTATATAGCCGTTTAAGGCTGTTACACACTCGTTTTTGGATCCCTTTTGGCCATATTCACCAATACTTGATAGTATAAATAGCTATTAGATGTTTTGGCTTAACCAAACCTCAAAAAACTTCTCTTAGATAAAAAAAACACTCTCAAGTTAAGCAATGGATTCGGCTTCGGTTGGTATTGGAGATTCATCAAAGAATCTTACCGTTGTTAGCATCAAAGAAACAAATAGAAATTCGGCTATTTGGGACAATTTTGATTTGTGTGTAATGTCGAGCGGTCCAAGAAAAGCGCGATACAATAAATGTGGTGCTTTTTTTCAATGAAGATGGGAATTCGACATTGAACACTCATATGACCAATAGATGCCCCGCGGTGAAATTTGGGCCAGGACATAATCAAACAATGGCGAATGATACAACATTGTGGAGTTACGATTTGGCTAAAGTTTTGGGTAGGACAACGAAGTTCGTGACTCAAGAATGCTTGCCTTTTGACCACTGCGACAACAAACGATTGGCTTCACTCATCCAAGATACTCTCCAACCACGATATTGCCATGTGTGTCGTACTTCTATTAGATGTGATTGTATTGAAATGTGGAAACTTGCAAAAAATGAAATGATTTTAGGATTTCAATCTTTTGAAACCGATTTCAATTTAACTTCTGATGTTTGGATGGCTCTTCCTAGTTCACTGGATGCGTATCTTTGTGTTACCGCTCATTGGATTAATCCAAATAATTGGGTAATGATGAAACATACGATTACGTTTGAATTATTTGAGTATCCGCACACCGGTAAATATTTATTTAAAATTTTAGATTGTGTGCTCAAAACTTATAAACTAGAAGGAAATGGTTTTTCTATATCTTTTGATAATGCATCAAACAACACCATCGCGGTTGGACAACTAAAACTAAAATATAAACCGATTTGCGATGGTGTTTTTTTCATAGTCGATGTGTTGCACATATCATTAATTTGGCTGTGCAAGATGGACTAACTAGCATTGAAACTATAAAAGATGGCTTCAAAGACATATTTTTAATTCAAAGACATGTAATTTTGTGCTGATGTGAATGCCCTCTTTATAGGTTCGACTTAGGAAAATAATACCCGCTGGAACTCCACTTGCAAAATGTTTGAATGTGCCTTACGTCAAAAAGATACTTTAAAAATGTTTCATGACAACCTTGCGGACCGTAATAACGTTATGGCTTATCCATAATCAAGTCGGGATACAATCAAACTTGTTACAGACATGCTTGATGTTTTTAAAAAAGAAACTACTTTTTTATCAGGGGTTTATTATCCTACAAGTTGTTTAGTTTTAAACCATTTTTTTTTAATTTGTGCGAAAATAAATGAGTTTGAAATGAGAAGCATAATGTTTGCTAATATGATTAAACCAATGAAAGCAAAGTTAAAAAAATATTTTGAAGAAATGTCTCCCATTATTTCTTGTTCCGCCGCTTTGAATCCGACTCTAAATGTTGGGGGGTTGAGATTTTAATTGAAAATATTTGTTACGATTTGGGTTTAGTGGATAATGACATGGATTAGACATCAAAGGAAGTTTCAAAATTTAACAAAGTTTTTTCAAAATTTGTTTGAAGTTTATTTAACAAAATATGGTTGAACAAACATTCATGACATGATGCAAAATATGGGGGCATCCGAATCCACTTCTCACCAAAATAACGAAACAACTCAGCTCTATAATACTTTGAGGAATGAGAATTTTAAATGAGCTCGGTCTAACACCCCTAGTAGCGAGCTCGGAAGGTACATTGGTTCCGATTTCTTGTCACAAATGAGTGTTCAAGAGTTTGAAAATTTTGATATTTTGGCTTGGTGGAAAGGAAAGGTAACCTAATTTCCGATTCTAGTTGTTGTGGCCCGTGATATACTAAGCTCCCAAGCTTCTACGGTAGCTTCGAGTATGCTTTTTCTGTTAGTGGCAAGGTTATATCGCCAAGAAGAACAAAACTCACCCCTTTGTCGGTGCAAGTGTGCATTTCCTTTAAATGCTACCTTGATAGTGTGGAACAGATACAAGACATTGAAGTACTAGAAGGTACATCGTTGTATGCCGAAACACGAGTACATGTGGAAGAAGTAGCAATGGGAATGTCGGTGCCACTTACCCTAGAAGAGCTCAAGTATGAGAGATGACTGCGCAACAATATGACGGATGATAAATAAATACAATTACAGCAGACTTGGAATGAAGACTACGGCGACAACAATGTTTTATATTTGAATATGTATTAGTTTGGCAATTTGAATGTTTTGTGTTTTTTTGTTTGAAGTTGTATTGACCCGAATCTTTTTCCTAAACGTTGTTTAGGTTTTGTAGTAAGGTTTAGACTCTAAAAACGCTTGATTTGGTTAAAAAATGAATGAGTTACAATTCCCGCAAGGAAGCATGTCCATTCAATTTTTTTTTTTGTTTCAGCAATTAAACGTAATATAAGTTTGTTGTTCAAATGTGCATCACTCACTCAATTTAAGTTTTATTGACGTAAATCTTTTTCCTAAATGTTGTTTAGGTTTTGTACATAAGTTTAGACTCTAAAAACATTTGATTTGGTTAAAAATTGAATGAGTTACAAGTCCCGCAAGGAAGCATGTCAAATCAGAAATATTTTTATTTTTTTGTATTTTTTTTATGTTTCAGCAATTAAACGTTAGATGCGTTTGTTGTTCAAATATGCATAAATCACTCATTTTAAGTTGTATTGACCTAAATCTTTTTCCTAATTGTTTTTTAGATTTTGAAGATAAGTTTAGACTATAAAAATGTTTGATTTGGTTAAAAATCGAATGAGTTACAAGCCCCGCAATGAAGCATGTCAAATCAGAATTTTTATTATGTTTCCGCAATTAAACATATGACTCTTTTGTTTAATCCGGACAACAAACCGAATGAAGATGATGACAAACAAAAAAAGTTGTCATTTACGAAAGCTCCTAATGGTGAGGTCCATGTATACACATGGAAACATAATGATACGAGGATCCAACTTGTCTTACTAGGTCTTTTCACCATCGGGGAACTACCCTTTAAATTCATTGAAAAAGAGACCTTCGTAGAATTTGTAAACGCCCTCAATGGTAGGATGAAATTGCCTTCAAGGCATAAAATTTCTCGTGATGTTGTGTCCTTTAATTTAATGGAGAGGCAGAAGTTGTACAAACATTTGAGCAACCGCAAAACAACCATCCACTTAACAACCAACACGTCGACATCCTCGTATCAAAAGATAAATTATATGGTTGTCATGACCCACTTTATTACTGAAGATTTTATCATGCACAAAAGGGTAGTCAACTTTAGAGAGGTTGATACTCACAAAGCTAAAGACATAGCCTAGGAGTTTCTAATTTGCATAAACGAGTGGGGCATGAAGAATGTCATGACGATAACCGTTGATAATGACAAGAGGAATGAAGCGACAATCAACATCATTGTAAACGAACTTTCAGGTATTTACGAGAATAGAAAACATTTTTACATTAGGTTTATGGCTCATATCATAAACCTAGTTGTGAAAATGGGGTTAAAACATGAAGTTTACCGTGTAAAAAGCATACAAGATGCGGTGAAATACATTAGAGCCTCCTTGTAACCGATAAAGACCTTTAAACAAGCCATCAAGGATGCACCTATAAAAACTCAAAGGTGTTTGTGTGGTGAAACTCCAACACGGTGGAACTCTACCTTTGAATTTCTAAGATCAGCATATGATGTGAAAGACACATTTCTCGAATATAGCCATCAAAGTAAATAAAACCAAATCTGTTTCAGCACTAAAAATTAGCAATATTTACAAATTTAAAATTCTGTCCAAATTTTGAAAGTTGCATAACTCACTCAATTTAAGTTGTATTGACCTGAATCTTTTTCCAAAATGCTGTTTAGGTTTTGTAGATAAGCTTAGACTATAAAAACATTTGATATGGTTAAAAATTGAATGATTTACAATCGCCGCAAGGAAGAATGTCAAATCAAATTTTTTTTATGTTTCAGCAATTAAACGTAAAATGAGTTTTTTGTTCGAATGTGCATAACTCACTCAATTTAAGTTGTATTGACCTTAATCTTTTTCCAACATGTTGTTTAGGTTTTGTAGATAAGTTTAGACTATAAAAACTCTTGATTTGATTAAAAATTTAATGAGTTACAAGCGACGCAAGAAAACATGTCCAATTAGAATTTTTTTATGCTTCAACAATTAAACGTAATATGAGTTTGTTTTTCAAATGTGTATAACTCACTTAATTTAAGTTGTATTTATCTGAATCTTTTTCTTACATGTTGTTTAGGTTTTATAGATAAGTTTAGACTATAAAAACGTTTGATTTGGTTAAAAATTGAATGAGTTACATGTCTTGGAATATAGCATACCAAATATATTATTATTATTATTATTATTATTATTATTATTATTATTATTATTATTATTATTATTATTATTTGCAGCAACATACATGAAAGTTTGTATTTTTTTATTTTTATTTATTTATTTATTTATTTTTTGGTTTTTTTATAGATCCAATGTTTCAGAAAAGTGTGGAAAGGATACCATCGCCTTCAGAAGAAAATTGAAAATGTTTCGTGTTCCACAAAGCCTATCTTCCATACGTATACCCGGGAGATCCTAGACATAGAGCAATATCTTAGGAAACATGAAACCAACCTGGATTTTTTGTTTATGGTACCAGATATGATAGAAAAATATGACAAATATTGCGGTGACTATGACAATATAAGTGGTTATGTTTTCTTTGCGACATTGTTAGATCGTCAAAGCAAGTCAAAGTTTATAAAAATTGTTTTTACCCAAATGCTTAAAGCTAAGAACAAAGATAATAAGATGTCTGTTAATTAGATAAAATCGAAATCACGTGCAAAGGTTATTGATATCGAATGCAAATTGGACATGTTTTTCAAGACATACTTGGAAAGACCAAACATGGCCTTATCGTCTCAATAAGAAACTCCCGAAGAAGTTGTTAATTTCCACCGTAGCATCCGAATCCACATTCAGTATGTAACATCCCAAAATTTTAGGGTAAAAGTTTCATTTTTAATATAACTAAAACACATTTGTAACTTGGTTCACACATTGACAAGCATTTCAAATAAAACATTTATCAGAGTTTATTCCCAGAAATCACATATTGCGGAAAACATGGGTGTATGCGCTGCAATCTTCCCGAGCTCCATTATTTGAAAACTGGAGGTACTTGAAACCAAAACTGAAAATCATAAGCACAAAGCTTAGTGACTTATATCAACAGATCCATACATGCTATACATAACCGTGAGGAGGAATAACAAAGAGGATGGAGTCGAGAGAAATGGATGCAAGTACAAAGATTTTATTACTTGCAATCTGACGACTTTCACTGGAAAGGAAGATCCCGTCGGAGTAATGGATTGGATCTCGGAAATGGAATTAGCCTTCATAAGATGTGGTTGCTAAGGAAAGTTACAAACCATATTTGTAGTGCATCAGTTCAAAGGTGGCCTTGTTCACTGGTGGAAGACTCTGGGGAAGACCCTAAGCCCTAATGAGCCACTGGAACTGACTTGGTCAGAGTTCTTGGTGCACTTCAAGCGCGATTACTGCTTAGCCCAAAATCTGCTTGAGCTAGAGAACCGGTTTCTAACATTGAAGAAGGGAAGTGTGTCCATCGGTGAATACACCAATAACTTCACATATAAAATGTAGTTTGCTTAGCATATTGTTCTAGACAAGCTGGCAAAAATCGAAAGGTACGCAAAGGGACCATCATGGGAGTACGCGATGCCAGTGCGTTAGACACTTACTCTGGAGGCAGCTATCTGGGCTGCCAAGTTTGTTGAACAGATGATCAAGGGAAGATCCACCAGCAAAGTTGAAGTTGGTGAGAAGTGAAAGCTTGAAGAAACTTCAGGGTCCAACGAAAAGAGAAAATTATTGAAGTCTGGAGGAGGAGGAGGAGGAGGTGAAGCAAGGTGGTGTGATAAGTGCAAGAAGAAACACGTAGGAAAATGTGACGCGGAGGTGACATATTTCAAATGTGGAAAGTATGAGCATTATGCCAATGAATGTACATTCAATAAAAGGGTGTGTCATGAATGTAATGAAGAAGGGCACTACAAGCAAGACTACCCAAATAGGAAAGGAGCTAAAAAAACTAAACGTAGCTCTAAAACCAAACGAAAAAGCATTCCTGATGATCCTTAATGAAGCAGGCGGGGATGAAAGGGATCAGGAGTAAGTACTATATAAACCAAAATCAAGATATAATGTAGCCATGCAGATAGTATTCGGTGGTGTAGCCTATTAGAGGCATATTATAGATTAAACTAGAACATCCATTTAATCGTTTCAAGAAGTAATATAAAACTTGGTTGTTATCCGGTGTGTTAAGTTGCTATGTGATTTTCTTGTATGGTGACTTGGATAAATTGCGCGACAATACTTGGGATGAGTATCAGTAGGTGTGAATAACGTAGAGGCCTATACTACTGGAAGCACATGACTCACACTTGGATCACGATGTAACATCCATAAAATTCAAGCCAATTTAAAACTTTTTAAAACATATTAAACACATGATTATTACAAACTTGTTTTCAAAATAGTGTATTGTCAAAGTATCCCAGAATCAAATAATAAAATCATAATATGTGAGGATCGGTACGATCAAGCCTTTGCCTTCCCATGATCACCAGAAGTACGTGAAACAATAATTGATAAATGTAAGCTCGAAGGCTTAGTGAGTTTCCCCCAAAATAGCAACACCATACAGTCATAATCGTATCATATAACATATAAACAACAGATACAACATGCATAATGATCCATCAGTCTGACTGGACCGACTCCCAATCCTCAGTCTCTTTGGACCGCTCTCCGAGCCCTCGGCACGTCCGAACCGCCCTCCTCGGGGCCTTCAGCCTATCTGGACCGCTTATTGGGCCTTCGGCTTGACTAGATTTGCCCGGCCCGGGCCTGCAGTCTACCCAGTCTGCCCATGGTGTCTTGGCCTACTAAACATAGCAGGACATGCGTCAACCTTTTCCTTAAACCAACAAACATGTGCACATACAAATAAACAAGTAAACATGCATATCTAACCGATCACTAATCATGGAAACCATCCTAACCCAGGATGAAATCTAACATTGCAACCATCCTAACTAGGATGCAATCATAAAGGGCCGGCCTTTGTGCCTTAGACCCTGTTGATATAGTAAGGATAACTCACCTCCCAAGTGTCGCATTGAAGTGATAGGCTCAAATCTAGAATTTCTAACACGAACTCCACCACCTATAGTTACCATAAAACCCTTTTCCATAAATTTCCAAACTACCAAAACTCCCCTAGAGGTCAACTAGTCAACCCTTGGTCAAAGTCAAAGTCCACAGTCAAAGTCAATAGTCCATGTTGACCCGACTTGTCGAGTCCTTCCTGAACTCGAGAAGTCGTGGAATCCTTGGTTGGCTCGTCGAGTTCCCCTATAACTCGTCGAGTTCTTGCGTGTCTAAAGGTTCGGGAAGAACCCTAGCCGACTCACCGAGTCATTCGACTAACTAGCCGAGCCTAAGGCAATCTTCATCGGACTTTTCGAGTTGTTCATCCAACTCGTCGAGTACATGTTTATCTTCATATGACTCGCGGAGTCGACCTTGCGACTCGCCGAGTCCCTTCAATCCTTCAACCATACAGATGCTTTTTAAGCCATGCAAAAGTTCCAGGTTACAGATCCAACCTTCCAAGGGATGCTTATCATATAAGGTTGCAAACTTTACGTGCATGCAAAGCTTTAAGGCCCTTAAATCACAAAAATAAGCTTGCAATGTAGTCTCACACTTGAGGGAAGGCTCATTCTAGTCAAGACTGATAACTTTATGGATCTAGAGGCCAAAGCGATCTAGATCTGAAGTTACAACTTCAGATCTTAGCTCAAACATAAGAATCCTTTCATAATACCCATCCAAAAGAGGTTTTTGATAAACATGAGCGAAGGAAAACAACCTAATACCATCAAGCGAGTGTTCACTGATGTAGATCTTGAATCCCGCGAGTTCTTGCTTCTACTTGCTTGTTTTCCCAAAGTGTTTCCTCCTCCAAAACTCCTCCTCCAAGCTTCAACATACCAAAATAACACACACACACACACACACACTCAATTTAGGGTTTCAGAGGGACAAGAAGCAGTAAATGGGAGACTGGGGAGGCCAATGATCCTTTAAATAAGGTGTACTATCTCGAAATTTAGGGTTTCATCTGCCAACTACTACTCGTCGAGTCCGCTCTTGGACTCGGCAAGTAGATCACTAAAACACGTAGACCCACTCGCTACTACCCGACGAGTAGGGCGGTTAACTCGTCGAGTAGACCCGAAAACCAAAAAGGATTCATACATAAATCAGTACCTAGGAATCGTGGTGCTACACACGGAACGTCACAAGGTTACCAAAAAGCTAGTAAATTATTTCGTTTTTGTTCAAGCATGTCGTTACCATCGTTTTGGTCTAGACTAAGAAGATTATTGATATTCCGACCCTAGAGGTCATATCGAATCAAGTCCGACTAAGATGAGTATGTTACATGGTTTGGGGAAAGTTGAGTCAACGGTTTATTGGACGGTTTAAAGTTCTTTAGAGGATTGGGAACCAAGCTTACAAGCTAGAACTACCAGAACAACTAGATGGTATTCATAACACTTTCCACGTGTGTTATTTGAGAAAGTTCACGGGAGAAGTTCCCAACATAATTCCAATTTCTGAGTTAAGGATGGATGAAAGCAATAGCTTAATTGAAGAACCGGAGGAAATTGTTTACCGTAAGACTAAGAAGTTGTGATTCATGATGGTCGAGTTAGTGTTTATGCAATGGAAACAAACGGATGTGGGAAACAAAGAGTGGCATGATGAGTCGCTATCCACATTTGTTTGCTGATGTATGATTCCAGGGACAAAATCATCCTAAGGGGGGGGGGGGGAGGGGGAATTATAACGCCCGTGTTTCAAAGCTAGGCATTAATGATGATGTAATAGTCTAGGTCAACCTTTGTAATTTGTTATGAAATAATAAGATGTATTATTTGAGTATTATGTGTTTTATACTTAATTATTATAATTTAATGAAGTAAGGATAAAAATAAGCATCAAAAATAAATCTTTGATCAAGTCGTTATCTATGAAGAAAGTTGTAATGGTTGAAACAAAGATTCCAGAGATATAAAGAATACCGAAATCTGAGTTATAACGAAGAAGTTATAACCTGTCAAAGTTCTGCGATAGAACCGACACGACACTGTGTGACGTAAAAAGTGAGTTTTCTATAAAGTGTTATTTAGCATTAGTAATTTAAATGAAAGTTGTAGTGTTCGTTAAACTGAGAGCGTGCATAAAAATAATGTCCAAATCTGACTTCATATGAGGAAATTATGAATTTTCTAAGATTTGGCATAATAGTATGCAACCTGAAACTCGAATTTTAGATCGAGTGATTTTCAGCAGACGGAGGATAATATTGGCAGCTATGCCTAATAGAGAATATTATCATTTGTACTATTGGCAACGTTGGACTTTGTACCTATACCTTAGGACAATATTTTGAATGAATGAGTGAATGATAGAGGATTCTTAGGGTGGAACCTTAAGAAACTGCAGAAGTATCCCATAAGCATTGTTGTTAGCCCGATTATGATCCTTAAGCTAGGTCCCTTTTACTAGATGTTTAGGGACATAAAGTGAGGATAACAGGAACAAGTAACCAGGGTTATTGTTGAGTAGTGAAATTATTAAATTTATTGTTAGTTGATGAAATTAAAAAATTTATTGTTGGTTGATGAAAATTAATAGATTTATTTATTGTGGGTTGAAAACCCTATATGCTCACTAGACTCCCAAGTCTCATCCACTCAGCTTTCTATAATACAGGTAGTGGACCCAGAGCATAGTTGGATGATGACGAGGTATTTTTGGATTATAGGCCAATAGATGTAAATAACTGTTGTAATGCCTATAATATATTGCTTATCTTTTTTATCTTTATCGATGTGGACATTCCGAGTTTCGTAATGAAATGTACATACATTTCTTTAAGAAATGCTTTGGTAAATATTTTTATAAATTTTTGTTTTGGGACAAATTCTGCATATTTTTATTAGGGAGATTACTGTGATTTTATTTTAAAAGCATAAACAAAATTGGTCTTTTCTAGCCGAAAAATTAGGGGATGACGCACCTAAGTTATGGCCTTTAACGTTCATATTTTGAACTAAGATGGATCTTAGACATGTATTGGACATGCATGTATATAAAATTTCCACCTTTATGATGGACCTGGTATTAGAAAACCTTTTGGAGTAATTGGGTTAAGGACTTTTTCAGATAAAGGGCTTAATGATTAAGATATCATGGGTTTTGGCTTCATTTGGACCTAAGGTTTGAGCTATTGATCTCTTTGGGTGACTTAATGGATAAAGTTGGAAACTTTTTCTATTTAGATAATAATATGGACCTGATCCGAACTTTGGAGCCCTTAGGATCAAGGGAAATAGCTTAATCCATTAAGCTGTTGAAGACTCAGTGCCCACGACATGACACTAGGTCGCCACGACATGGCAATAATGAATATCGCGATGGACTGTTGCTGGAGGGCCACGACGTGGCCATAAGTAGTCAGGAGGTTTCGGTTGACTGAAGTCAACATTGGCCTTTGACTTTGATCTTTGACTTTTGACTTGGGTTGAATTTTGGCCAAGATGGATGATTCCAATATTTAATCTAAGGTTGGACCTTGTATGCTGTGATAAGAGTGTTGTAGCGGCGGTTGCGTGGCTTTGAGCGTGTTAGTCGGCTTGGTAATTCAGGTGATTCTCTTCACTATACTCGGGGGTCGAAGGCACCAATGTTGGCCCATTGGCTTATGTTATATAGGAAGACTAGGGGATGAACCTTGGCATTTGTATGAAAGACCTAGAAGTAGATCCCAAATATTTGTATACAAGACCAGGGATCAGACACTGGTAATTATATGCAGTATGCTAGTTGTCTTTGTGATACTTGCATTGAAGACCATGAGGTGGCTCTTGGCACTAGTTTGTAAGACCCAAGGTGTTGGCCCCCGACCTGGTAAGGAAAGACCATGATACAGCTCATGGTATAATGACAAGATTATGGTTGGCACATAGCAATCTCTGTTGTATATATGATATGTGGTATTTTGGGGAACTCACTAAGCTTTATGCTTATGGTTTCATATTTATGGTTTCAAATACTTCCGGTTCGAAAGGGAAGAGTCTGACGTGACTACACAACTTCCCCAGAGTTTTCCGCATTGGCAATTCATGATATTACTCTGATGTTTAAATAATATATTCACTTGATCGGTTTTGGATTAACTCGTTTGTATGATTTATTGTTTTAAAAATGAAAATTTACTATGAGTTTTTGGAGCGTTATATTAGTGTTAAGATAAAACTGAATTGTCCAATTGCACAATTTGCATATGACTTCTTGGTTTGGATATTCGAAATTTTGAATAATGAGGTTTCAGTAAAAGAGAATTATTATGTTGTTTATTTTCAATATACATCTTTTAATTATTTATTAGATTACATTATTAGTATTTTTAAATAGATTAGAAAGCATTATCCAATAAAATATCTTAATGTATATTTCTCGAAAGTTTTTTATATTTTTAAAATATTAAATTCTAATAGATTTTTTGAGTAGTTGTTCATACATTTTCATTCCCAAGCAAACAAATTTTTTTTTTGTTTAAGTCGACGAATATTCATGTGATACTTACTTTTAAATGTTTTGTTTCTTGAAAACTTAATTGTAAGAACTAATACATCCGAATCGTAATTTGGTTGGTCCGTATTAAATTTGAATTTAGTTTGGATTATTCAGATCCACGTTTTCAAAACAAATTTTAATTCATTTGATTGTTTGGATAAAACCGATCAATCAAAGGAACACCCATACCATCTTCTGTTTAATTTGATTTTCTTTATTTCCCTTAAATCCATTTGTTTTACCTTTTCGTATGTTGTCTTTAGCTTTTTTTGTTTCATCCTTCTTTTACTATGTCAACTAACGTATCTCATACATGATATCACTTTAGTGGTTAATTTATGGTTAGCGGGAAGATGTCCAACCATTTTTGCAGAGTTTGTTACGTCCGCTCCTCTCACGCCTCTACTTAAACGTAACAACGGGATCCGTCCGATTGCACTAGGCACTATATGGAGACGTCTGGTTTCCAAGGTTTCCATGAAAGGTGTGGGTAAAGAAATGGCCAAGTACCTCAATGATTTTCAGTTCGGGGTTGGTGTATCAATCGGTGTTGAGGCTGTGTTACACAGTTCCAATAGGGTGTTAAGTGAATACCATGCTGATGGGTCTCTTGCAATGTTGACTGTGGATTTCTCGAATACATTTAACCTTGTGGATCGATCAACATTGCTCCATAAGGTTAAGAAGATGTGCCCTTCCATTTCTTTGTGGGTGAATTTCTTGTATGGGAAAACAGCGAGACTTTATATCATAGACCAACATATATGGTCTGCCACTGGGGTGCAGCAAGGTGACCCCTTCGGCTCTCTTATTTTTGCCCTCGTTTTGCATCCGCTTGTGCACAAGATTAGATACAATTGTAAGCTCATTCTCCATGCTTGGTATCTAGATGACGGGACTGTCATTGGGGATTCAGATGAGGTAGCTAGAGTGCTGAACATTATTTGGTTGCATGGTCCAGGCTTGGGTCTTGAGTTGAACATCAAGAAAACGGAGATTTTTTGGCCCTCCTATGATGGTAGGAAGCTTCGTGCCAATTTATTCCCAATAGATATATGGAGACCTTCTTTGGGAGTGAAGCTCCTTGGGGGGCTGTTAGCAGAGAAGCATAGTTTATTAGCGGGCTGGCCATGAAGAGCTTCGGCATGTGCCCTTTAAATCCCAAAAATCATAGTTTATTAGCGGTTTCACTAATAAGGACACCGCCCCCTAAATCCCAAAAAGCTTTGGCGTGTTCCCTTTTTAGCAAAATCGTCCAAGATATGGAAGTCGACTTCGACATGACTGTTAGATAGAAAGCAATCTTTGAGTGTCTTAAAGCACCTCATGCTCATGAATTTCTACTAACTATCCCTATTGATGGCTTTGGCCAACATATGTCTCCTGTAGAGTACTGAATTATCATTCGTTATCGCTTCATGATCCCATATTTTCAATTGACGAGATATGCCCAGTTTGTGGCAAGGCATGTTTGGATACCTTTGGGGAGCACACGATTCATTGTAGAGAGCTCCATGATTTCAAGTACAAACATGATGTGGTTCGGGATGTTTTCTTTGATGCTTGTCGGCGTGCTGATATTTCTGTGAAGAAAGAAACGTCAGTGAACTTTTTGACGGCCCAACAGGATGGAAGGTTAACACTTAGACCGACTGACATTTTGGTCTTTGGATGGATAGGAGGGAACATGTGTGTGTGGATCTTACTGGGATCTCTCCTCTCGTTGGTTTGGGGAGCAGGGGTTTCACAGCTGGACAAGCCACTTGATAACCGCCACGTGCAAAGTGATGAAGCACGAGGATGCATGTATAGAAAATCAACATGTGTTTGTGCCTTTTGCATTCAATACATTTGGTTTTCTCGTACTAGAGGCGGTAGAGCTCATTAATAGAGTTCAACGGATCATGCATTCTAATATCATATCTCCTAGATCCACAAATGTTTTTTTCAAAAGAATTGATTTTGCTATTCAGAAAGGGCTAGCGGCGCAGCTTGTTGTCCGTTTGCTTTCAATCGATATGTATTGAAATATATTATGAGTTTGAGATTTAATTTCAACTCATACAACTAACATAATTTCCAAGAAAGATTACAAACATAATTTGGCTTTGTTTTCATAATCTTGTAGTGAACAATTGTGTATCATTCCAGGTTAATAAAATAGCAAAACTTTACTTCGATCAGCTTATCAAAAAAATGGGAACAACAAAAATGGGAACAACCTAAAGCAATGAATGATAAAAACATCTTCTTCTCACCTCATAAGATCGACAATATCATTCTATTTTGAACAAAAGTCATCACCATATGTTTATTTCTTTCCTTTTTTAAATAATGTAATGTTTTAATTTGTATTTAACTATATTCTTTAAATATACATAAACAAAATATGTTGATTTCTGTAAATAAAAAAAATACTTAATACGTAGATATTTGTGTTTGTTATTTTTAAACTCAATATCCTCGCACACCTATCCCTAGTTTACAATAAAAAAAGTCGATATATAATTGTTGGACCTAGAATGCATCATTCCAAGATATCGTTTCACATACCAAAAAACAGTTATATGTCATTCGTCTTCAATTTGTTATTGTTTTCTGGAAGGCCAAAGATGTGTCCATATGTCGACCGATAGAAATCTATTATGAGGGGCATTTGAAGAATACAATTGTGGTAATTAGTGCTGCAGTGATGCTGCACGATTCTGCTACGGCTTTCATCCACTTTTCTCCTTCCTTCAACAAATTATCGTGCTCCCTTCTGAATACCATATCTGGTGTCTCCATAAAAGCGTTCTTTTGAGTAATGCATATTGGAGCAACGAGCCTCTCCACTTCCTATAAAAACATTACTCTGTTTATTCAACGAATATATACTCTGATCCCCGACGATAAGGATAATAATACATTTTGGATATACCTGACGCCATTGAAGCTCTCTTTGTAGTTGTAGTGCTGGACCTGATCTACGTCTAAGTTTCTGTGAAGGAGGTAAATTTCCAACCAAGTGCAACATATTGTTCCTAAAAGAATCTTCAATAGTTCTATAAATACCCTCACGCTCTCCTATCGAATAGATAAAGTTGTAGATTCGTTCTGATCGGTATATAACTGCTAACTGTATAATGTCGTAACCACTTTCATCTTTAAATTGCATTGCTGTGGGGGATCTCCTTAAAATCTCATGAACAACCTCATAAAGATTTTGACGTGCAGCCTCGTGAATTGGTCCGGTGTACAAGCGACGACATGCATCTGGGTGCCCCAACTTGTCTATTTCATCGCATATATCAACGCCAGAACTTCTTTTGCTTTTTTCCTTTCCTTCATTTTCTTCTCGATATGCTTAATGGGTGGAACTAAAAGTTGGTAATTAAGCAATTGGTTAAACAGAATCATCAAATTTATATTCGAAATTATACCTCAAACTCAGCTGACATTGAGTCATTATATACCTACTCTTGTTGCAACCTTCCAGAAGAGCAAATAAAACATAAAGAACGGAAAATAAAGCATCAACATGAGTACGCGAAGCATTAAATAAATCCAAGAAAGCATGGCTAACGGGCCTGCATAATTAAGAACAAATCTTTCATTAGTAAAATATGATATATTTTTTAATACAAATATATGATTGATTCTGGGTTTGTATTCATGAGTTACAGGTTACCAATAGCTCACCCATCAACGTTAAGTATAGCAGAAGTTGTATAGTACCAAAGATCACGTCGTCAGGTATTTCTTGTATGACATCCATTATGTTTTTGTAGTAGTCTACTAATATTTCAAACGAGTCCCTACCTCTCTTGACTATCCTTTCACAAATATCGCCCATGAAGAAAAAACCATAATCTATCACCATGGAAGAAAAGGGAAATTAAAAAAGAATAACACGGGGATGCCTGTGTCTAGCCTACTCGGAAAGTTTTTAACTATTGCCATCAATACATTATCATCTTTCACAGCAAATTCAGGAAACTTTCTGACCAAATCCGATGCTAAAGCATATTAAAAAGAATGTGAATGCTTTCTATTATATATATATATATATATATATATACATTACAGCCCCACTTAAGCTTAGGTACTAAACCTCTAAAATATGTTGTTTTAATAAGCAAAATATACCCGGTTTGGTTTCACTTGGTAAACATATCATTCTCCATAACATTTCCTTCTTTCATTATCGTTTTATCATCTCCGTTTTCTTTCCTCAATTATCGTTTATTACTTCATCCAAGTGAACATTACTAAACCCTAAACCTAAACTTAAACCCTAAATTCAAACCCTAAACACTAAAGCTAAACCCTAAACCCTAAACCCTAAACCTAAACCCTAAACCTTAACCCTAAACCCTAAGCCCTAAACAGAAACTTAAACCCTAAACCCTAAACCCTATTGTGTCGATCTTGAATTTACATCTTGAAGTATTAATCGTGAATCCAGTAACCGTAATCTTTATATAGTAAAACAATATATTTTCAAGAGGTTTAGTACCTAAGCTTAGGTGGGGTTGTAATGTATATTCCCTTTTCCCATATATATATATATATATATATATATATATATATATATATATATATATATATATATATATATATATATATATATATATATATATACTAGGTAAATTGCAAGGCCCGTGCTCAGCACGAGCCGAGAAGGGCGATTTTGGTATTTAAAAAGATTAAAGTAGAAAGTTATAATTACAAGGATTTTTCAAAATGTGATATCTTGATATCCCCGTGGTGAATACTGTAAATAAAATCTAGAACGAGATTGGCAAATCAATAAAGAAATGCAAGTGCGTTTTTATGGTGAGTAAAAAAATTAAAATAACATTGTCGACGTTGGTAAAAAGTGTAAAGAATAATAGAATCAAGTAATGCCACTATTATTGGTATTGCTATTTATCAGTAACAAAATAAAAGTATAATGATCATGTGGCCTAAAAATATTGTACCATGAAGGTTCTTTTAAAATTTCAACATAACATAAAAAGTAAAAGTACATTGCTATATAATAAAGAAATCAAAAAAAGTTGTTGGTAATATTACAAGTTAACCTCTTGATCACCTGAAAAGCAATGCCTTGATACGAATACAGTTGTAAATTTCAATACAAAGAAATTAAAGTATGTTGACATATCTCCGCATTAGTCGTAATAAGATTGAATAACAGAAATACTGATTGATTGTCTAGATGAAAATGGGTAACAAAAGTCGGCATAAAATAATTCTATCCAAAAATACTATACAAATATCATAAAACAAACATGCAACAAATGAATAAAAAACCAACATGAAAAGCATACCGTTGTGTATTTTGCCGTAAAAGAATTCTCCACTTTTAACTAAAAAACTACAAATTAAGAATGATAAATTGACACCAACAAATCAACCTATTTAAAATTGTATTGTACATTTCAATGGTAATAAAAAAAATGTTTTTTCCAAAAAAAAATAGTAAAATGGAGTTTAGTACACTGGCAAAAGAACTCTACAAAAGCGAACAACCAAATAAGTGGTTTATATTTCAAAAACCTTATAGCCATCATATTTTAAAGATTTAGGCCATGAAGATAAAAAAAATTACAATAACTATGCACAAAGTGTCTTTTTCTAGTATATTTGTAGAATATCTATCACCTCTATTTTGTACAAGAATGAAATAGTATTGGTGATTAAAATCATAATTTTTTGTGAGATCCGTTGACAATCTTCATTCATGTTGGTTTCTGATATCCATCACAACCAACTGCATAATCCAAAATTGGAGAGGATAAGAAAACTATTGCGGTTACAACAATTTTAGAGCTTCAACAATTGATGCCTAAAGAGGAACAATCTATTAAAATTAAATCAGTTTGATAAAGAATTACATGAACCATAAGTAGTTGAAATGTGGATTGCTATTTAAAACTGCAAATATCATTTCTATAAGAAATTAATAGATTCTTTTTTTTAAAATTCAAATAAAAAATCCCCCTAAGTAGAAAAAAATAAACATGGGAAGTAACTGTAATCATATGATTTTAAATCATAGTGCATTAAAAAAAGTTTTCAAAGCACCTTTAAATATCTAATTGTGTTTATTGATCAGATTGCCATTATAATAACATATTTACCTCAAATATGGCCATATTATTTGAGTATCATCATGCTCCAATGGGATCGACGTCACTGTCTAATCTTACATCTCCTGCTACCGTGAATTTGCCACCATAACCTCACAAAAATAATAAAACACTAAAAAGAAAATGTAGCATTAAACCATTGTGATTACACAAGAAATATGTTTCAACAAAAATAGAAATAATTGGGTGAGACCAAAAATATGACTTGTTCAATTTTTAGAGCTGATAAATTGTTTTATAATAAATTATAAAAAAAAAATGTTTCTAGAAGCAATTATTCATTAGACGTCCCATAATATGCAATGTTGAATGATAAATTAAATAAATAACAGAGTAAATATATTTTTAAATAATATATTTTTAAATAATGTGAATTGTTTATATCAATCTACCTGTAGATCCAATTGTGAATGAGTGATACTTTAGACAAAAGACCTGAAGCAAGCAGAGCAGGGTTTGGCAATGCAAACAGATGGCATTTTATTATTAGAAAAAAGGGAAAGCATCTACATAAATAATAAGATATGTTAGCAAAAGTGATTTAGTGTAGGATTAAACCACCGCCATATATGGTGGCTAAATTCTTTTTCTCCACAAAAATAGCGTTTCAAGGGCGTATGGTTGGAACGATTTTCGCCGTTATCCTACAATAATGACGATCGATTGGAGTTGCTCTTAAGGCCTACAATCAAAAGAAAGTGATTCTCCCACAACCTAATGATAAAAGAAATACTCTTACTATAACATACGTAAAATTAAAATCTTAAGGAACCCTAAAAGTGAAAACCCATTGATTTTGTCGCCGATTAAAATACCCTATAAATTAATTGAAGAATTTTCCAAGCGAGATTCACTTTTACTATCAAAAGGAAATTGTAATCGATTTATGAAGGGGAAAAACCATGAGACTCACTACAAGAATAATGACTATTAGTGACGACAGGCGTCGCCGCTAAAGGTCCCGATTGTCGCCGCTAATACCTTTAGCGGCGACACGTCGCCGCTAAAGGGTCGCCGCTGTTGGTTCGTCGCTAATACCCAATTTGTCGCTGCTAATGCTTACCGTCGCCGCTAATACCATGTCGCCACTAAAAGTGTCGCCGCTAATTGTAGTTTTCTCTTTTTTTTTAGTTTTTTTTAAACATTCTTTCCATATACAAAACAAACCTTATAAAATTATAAAAATTGTTATAAATTATAAAAACTTTATAAAAACATATAACCAAAAACACATCCATACATACACAATACACATACAAAAACATATACATACATATACAAAAACACATATACATACATGATACACATACTAATACACAAATACATACATAATACACATATAAAAACACTCATATATATATATATATATATATATATATATACACTAATACACAAATACATACATATACAAAAGACAAATTCTACATATAAATGAGTTCATAGAAAAGAGAAGGGGGAAGAAGGAGCTGATGGAGGAAGAAGGAGTTGAAGGAGGAAGAAGGAGTTAAGGTTTCACCTCATATTTCGACGCGGATCGGGGTCGATGGGCATTAGCCGCTAAAGGGTCGCCGCTGTTGGTTCGTCGCTAATACCCAATTTGTCGCTGCTAATGCTTACCGTCGCCGCTAATACCATGTCGCCACTAAAAGTGTCGCCGCTAATTGTAGTTTTCTCTTTTTTTTAGTTTTTTTTAAACATTCTTTCCATATACAAAACAAACCTTATAAAATTATAAAAATTGTTATAAATTATAAAAACTTTATAAAAACATATAACCAAAAACATATCCATACATACACAATACACATACAAAAACATATACATACATATACAAAAATACATATACATACATGATACACATACTAATACACAAATACATACATAATACACATATAAAAACACTCATATATATATATATATATATATATATATATATATATATATATATATATATATATATCTAATACACAAATACATACATATACAAAAGACAAATTCTACATATAAATGAGTTCATAGAAAAGAGAAGGGGGAAGAAGGAGCTGATGGAGGAAGAAGGAGTTGAAGGAGGAAGAAGGAGTTAAGGTTTCACCTCATATTTCGACGCAGATCGGGGTCGATGGGCATTAGCGGCGACACATAACACGAAAATTATGTGTCGTTGCTAAAGGTGGCTGTCGCCGCTAAAAGCGTCGCCGCTAATGCCGATTATTCTTGTAGTGACTAAAGGAAAGAAAAAGAGAGAAGACACGATCAGAAACTCCGTAGTCTTCAAATTAATTAAATATCATAATCTGAATATTTCTCCCATTAGGGCAAAATTTGCAGGTTTTATTGAACATTGGTATAGCAAATAAAGAACCAAAAATTTAGGAAACTCATACCTAAGAAACCAAAGTGCCTTCCAAACAAGTGTGCCGATCCAGGGCGTCGTTGTCCTTCAAATGTTGAGCAATATTTTGTTCTTGGAAACTTTTTAATGCACCGTAGACGGCACACCAAAGGAAGGTGTTTATATAGGAGGCGAGCCGTCGCAAGAAGAAACGGTGTTAAGAAGAATTGAATCGATGTAATGGCAAGTTGTGTCGTTATGAGGGCTGGGTTACGTGGAGGTATTAGAATAGCGTGAATCTGTGATAAATGACACCGGAGAAACAGGGCTTTTATATATAGTAATGATATATATATATATATATATATATATATATATATATATATATATATATATATATATATTTTGATACTCACCAAAATTCTTTGCATAAATAGCATTTACAAGAAGGATGTCGCCAAATTTTCCACTACGGTGAAAAGAACCCTCTGAAGGAGCAGACCTTCTCTTTGGTATACGAGCACCTTTGTCGACTTTCAACAAATATTCATAAGCTCTATCCAAAGGTATTTCACCTTTATCTAGGCCTCTAGTTTCTGTCTCTGTGTCTGTTTCTGCTTCCTTATTCGTTTGAGCTGAATGTGCATTACCGTATTAAAAATTTATTTAAAAGAATACCATAACAACCTTTTTAATTATATACATCAATCGTGATAAATAAAGATTTTACACAATTGGTACAAAATAAAGCTAATCACTAAATTAACAGATTACATGAATTAAAGAAACAAGTATATATGCATGTTTTTTTTCTCTGGAACGGAAAACATATATGCATGTTGGTTAGATTGATTAATATAATGTTTCTCCATTGCATGATAATTTACTACAAATATTTTGCTGGCTATCGTTCCATTATGTCTATAAAACAAACGGGAATGTGCTTTAAGAAATTTATATTAATATACATGGACACAAACATCTATATATTAACATATATATTTTTCCAACGGAAAATATCATCTATATGTTTTTTGACATATAATGACCATTCCATTTTCTACGTCGAAGAAAGTGTTAATTAGAGAGTAGCTAGGTGCCTAGGTCACGTGCGTGAGATAATTTGTAATATAGAATTTGTTTAGAAGATAGATTGGCAGCATACCTTGTTGAGAACTTATCAAAACTGGATCGTAGAACGATTTCAGTTTATCCCAAACTGCTTTGGCGGAGTCAAGATTGACAACCGTGCCAAGTAGCTCTTCACTGATTGAAGCAAAGATCCAACCTTTGACAAGACTGTTATATTGTTTCTCCATCTCCGGACTTAAAGCTCTTGAACGGGTAGTTGTTAGATCTACAATGCAATGCAGATTGTAAGTCTCCAGGAGGCAAAGCATCTGTGTCTGCCAAAGATGGTAATTGCGGGCACTGGAAAGCTTCACAGAGACAAAGTTAGAAACATTAGTAATCGATGCATATAATTAGTACTTATGCTCTTCTTGTGTTTGTTCTAAAGGATGTCGAACATAAGGGCTTTGTATTTGTTCAAAACGATGTCCAAAATAAGGGATTGATTCTTCCATATGAATGGAGAATGGATATGTATAAGATATGATGTAGATGCAGTTAACTTCTTCATGGTTTATATATTGTGTAAAGAGCTTTATATTTTATTCGATACTTGCATTGTTTAGTCTCCGCTTTATCTTTTTTCACTCACTTTGATTTTGCCAGATGATAATTCCTACGCAGATGAATAATGTTTGATATGCAGTTACCTTCTTCATGCTTATATATATATATATATATATATATATATATATATATATATATATATATATATATATATATATATATATAGTCAAGATCAAATAAGATGGAAATTTTTGATAGGAAGGTAAGAAGTTTTTTTTTTTCTACATATTTTTTTCGCGAACAAACAAAATGAATCATTAGATGATTTATTTTTAAGATGATTCACAAGAAAAAATTCTCAAAAAAAAAACATCTCAATGATTCATTTATATAATGATTTTGTTGTTATTCACTAATATTATCATAAAAATGATTTTTTTTCTTAATTTACTTAAAAATGAATCAAAAAAATGTTTTTTTGGGAATTTTTTCTTGTGATTCATTTATTTTGTTCGTCTAGTAATTCATTTATTTTGTTTGTCAAAAAAATATGTAGAAAAAAAAATTCTTACCTTCGTACAAAAAAAAATTTCTTACCGGATCTATATCACACACACATACACACATATATATATATATATATATATATATATATATATATATATATATATATATATATATATATATATATATATATATATATATATATATAAAAGTTGGATTCAATACTTGATTATAGCATCCTCTTTGCTTTATCTTTTTTTTTTTTTTTTATCACTAATTACTTTATTCTAATGAATCTTGTCGATAGTGAGAGAGGGTTATATATGTCGGTGGCCTGAAAAACGTGGGTGTGTATTTCATTTTTGATTTTTCAACAATAATATACTTGTAGTACAAAAATAAAATACTCGTCATTATAATAATTAACCAATTTATACACGTGGCAAAACAATGCATGCAACCACAATAGTGGATGTTGCCGCTAATAGCGTCGGCGTTAATGCTCTTCAACCACGATCCATGTGAAAGTTTGATTTTACATCTACTCGTCGATCTTGTTGCAAATCCAATGGTTTGGACCCTGGTTGCGTACATTCCCAATAGTGGCGACACCAATGACAGCGAAGGTGTCGCCGCTAATACTCTAAATAGATGGTGCCAAAAGTTCCCTCCGTATCGCCACAATTAATTCACCGTTGTTAATACGCTTGCGTCGCCGCTAAAAGTCTGCGCAAATAATGAACTTTCGTTCTTTCCTTTTTTTGCTCTGTCTTCCCAAATCCAACTCCACCGATTCTTTAATTCGCTTCGTTCTGTCTTCGTCGCTAGAATTTCACCGTTAAAAAGCCCCAACCTGCCTCAATCGTGACTTCCCATCACCGGCGACCCATTGCCAGCGACGGTGGGCAATATCGGCGACATATGGATCTTTTGCAGCAAGACAACAGTGGCGACCTTTTAGCGGTGGTAGACCGTCGCAAAAGCTTTTAGTGGTGACATTCTTGACTTTTAACGACAACGTCTGTCGCTACTAATGCTCACATATCTTGAGTGTGCATAAAGCAATATTAGAGAACTTTATACGCATTAAATAGCTACCAAAACTGATTCTACCTAATAATTAATATATATATATATATATATATATATATATATATATATATATATATATATATATATATATATATATATATATATGTATTAAAAAAGGATGAATTTAGCAACAGTACCGAGTAGGACACTGTTCATAACTCGGCACTGTTCATCGAACTCGGATATTGTTCATAACTCGCGTCCTGTTCTACGCTTTCTAGATGCTTCGACTAGTAATATCCCTAATCCATCTCGCTTTCACCATCTCTTACAGCTTATTCATCCTCACCATTTGTCACAGTTTTGCTCTATAAAACTGTCTGTCTCCATCCATGTCTGTTTTTGCCTTCAGTTCAATCAATTATGCTCCACCATAAAAGAACCCTAATTGCTACTAAATTATGAAAGTTATGAAACCAGTTATGAAAGTTGCGAATGTTGAGAAGGATGAGATGAAAGTCAATGGAAATCCAAAACTGTTGAATAACTATATTTCAATATCTAGATCTGATGATGTTGATATAATGGGAAGTGTCTCAGATAAAGTGAAAACATGGTTTTTAATTTCAAGGAATTTGTTCAAAACTACTAATGATGGACCCAATAAGTTTTGGGTTCCAAAATTTTTTCAATAAATGCAGGTGATATGTGACGAGCAATATGATGCGAAATGGTATATTGATAGTGGTTGCTCTCGTCACATGACTTGAAGAAAGGAAAACTTGCGAGATTATAGAAGTTTGGAGAATGCTGGAGTAGTCAAATTTGGAAATAATCATAAGTGTCAAGTGAAAGGCTATGGAAAAGTCACAAATGGACAATTCACAGTTAACAGGGTTGCTTATGTTGAAGGTCTTCAACATAACTTGATCAGTGTTTCGCAACTTGTTGTAGGTACTGGAAATCAGGTTGTGTTTAATGAAGAAGGAAGTATCATCTCAAACGCAAAGACATATGAAGTACTTCTCAAATCCAAAAGATATGGCGATATGTTTACATTAGACATCAAACCAATTGTGGGCAAACCTGTTGTCTGTTTACTATCAAAGGCCTCTAATGATGTTAGCTGGCTCTGGCATAGAAAATTGTCACATTTGAATTTTCGCAATATTAATAAACTTGTCACTGAAGACTTGGTTCGAGGATTACCAATACTAAAATTTGACAATGATACTTTGTGTGCAGCTTGCGAACAAGGAAAACAATATAGAAAAGATCATCCAATTGTGATAGATTCAAAGATCGTGGAACCATTGGAACTTCTTCACATTGACTTATGTGGACCGTCGACTGTTGCAACAGTCAATAAAAAGCGGTACATTTTAGTTATTATTGATGATTTTTCTCGATTCACATGCGTATTTTTTCTCAGGTTAAAATCTGAAGTTGTTCAGAAGATGATTGATTTTATCAAAAAGATTGAGATGAGTCTTAAGAAGAGTGTTCGCAGAATTAAAAGTGACAATGGTTCTGAGTTTACAAATCAAACACTGGATTCTTTTCTCACAGGCAAAGGCATTTCGCATAATTTCTCATCATCATATACTCCACAACAAAATGGTGTTGTTGAAAGAAGAAATAGGTCTCTATGCGAACCCGCCAGAACCATGTTAACATATGCGAACTTACCTCAATATCTTTGGGCTGAAGCAGTATTAACTGCATGTTTTACTTAGAATCGATCATTCTTTCATCGAAGATTCAATGTTGGTCCATATGAAATACTTAACAATCGAAAACCTAATGTAAAATTTTTCCATGTTTTTGGTTGCAGGTGTTTTATAATGAATCTAAAAGATAATTTGACCAAGTTCCAAGCTAAAGTTGATGAAGGCATATTCTTAGGATATTCGCAAAATTTAGTTGCATACAGAGCGTTAAACAAGAGAACAACAAAAGGTTGAAGAAACTTTCAACTTAACTTTTGATGATTACTATATTAAACAAACGGATAGTAAATTTGAACATAAATCAATTCTTGTTGATTCAGATACTCAAATTGACAATTCAAATATCAATGATTTTGATTATGACTTAATTTTTGGAACTCCTGACAGGGCAATTGATGCAGAAGTACATGCTCCTGATAATCAAACATTAGAATCCTCAAAACATATTGATGATTCAACAATAACTACAACGTCAATATCTTGCGAAAGTGTGCCAGAAGTTCGTATGGAGGGGGAGCATACAATCAACAATGCACAAAGAGAGCAAACTTTCGAGGGGGAGAATGAAAATATGAATCATCAAGTTGAGGGGGAGCATTCGCAATTTCAACATGAACATCAAGTTGAGGGGGAGCATTCGCAATTTCAACATGAACATCATGTTGAGGGGAGCATGATGCAACAGAGACAATTAATCTTAATGAAAATGATGAATTTCTTGAATTAAATGATAATTTGTTTGTTGCAGGATCTGAAAATGAAGATTTGTATGAAGATGCACCATTGGAATTTAATCCTGATTATCCACCACTTCAGAAATGGATAAGGAATCATCCCAAAGAACAGGTGATTGGGAATCCACAAGATGGTGTGTTGATAAGAGCTCAAATTCGTACGAAAAATGAGGTACTGAATGCGAATCAAGAGTTGTGTATGTTTAATATTTTTATTTCGAAAATAGAGCCAAAGACAGTAAAGAATGTTATGGAACACTCAGATTGGGTTGTTGCTATGCAATCTGAACTGGCTGAATTTGAATGAAATAAGGTTTAGAGATTAATTCCTAAACCTTCTGATGTTTCAATTGTCGGATTAAAATGGATTTTTAAAAATAAAACCGACAAAGATGGCAATATTATTCGGAATAAAGCTAGACTAGTTGTTAAAGGATATTCGCAACAAGAAGGAATAGACTATGAAGACAAATTTGCACCTGTTGCAAGACTCGAAGCAGTTCGCATATTTTTAGCTTATGCAGCTCACAAAGACTTCGATGTTTTTCAAATAGATGTTAAGTGTGCATTCTTAAATGGAGAACTAGAAGAAACAGTCTATGTTGAACAACCTCCAGGATTTGTAAATGAAGAACATCATGATCATGTCTACATCTTAGACAAAGCAGTTTATGGGTTAAAACAAGCACCATGAGCCTGGTACGCAACACTTACCAATTTTTTGAAACAATCTAAATTTAAACAAGGATCAGTTGACCCTACATTATTTCACAAGAAAGTTGGGGGACATCTTATGCTTGTTCAAATTTATGTTGATGATATTATTTTTGACTCAACTGACCCAACATTGTCTACTGAATTTGAAAATCTCATGAAAAGTAAATTTGAGATGAGTATGATGGGAAAAATTAACAATTTTCTTGGTTTGAATATAAGACAGAACAGGAATGGAATTTTAATCAACCAAGAAAAATATACAAAGAATCTACTTGAAAAGTTTGGAATGACAAATAGCACAAAGCTTAAAGTACCAATGGCAGTGGGAACAAGACTAACTCCTTCGTTAGATACTCCTGCTGTTGATTTAATACTTTATCGAAGCATGATAGGGTCTTTATTGTATTTAACTGCAAGTAGACCTGATATTATGTTTTCTGTGTGTAATTGTGCTAGGTATCAAGCTAATCCTAGAGAACCTCACTTAACTGCAGTGAAAAATATTTTTCGCTATCTTAAAGGAACAATTTCGTTAGGACTTTGGTATCCTGCGAAATCGGGATTCTTCATTTAAGACTTTTTAGATTCTGATCTTGGAGGATGTACTTTGGATAGAAAAAGTACAAGTGGTGGATGTCAACTATTGGATGGAAAATTGGTGAGTTGGCAGTCAAAGAAGCAAACTTGTGTTGCTATATCAACTGCTGAGGCTGAATATATTTCAGCTGCTGCTTGCACTTCGCAAATCATTTGGATTCAGAGTCAACTATGTGATTATGCAATAAACATGAAAAGAATTCCCTTGTATTGTGATTCTCAAAGTGCAATTCACATTTGTCATAATCCAGTACAACACTCAAAGACAAAACACATAGCTCTTAGATGTCATTTTATCAAAGATCATGTGGAAGATGAGAATATTGAAATACATTTTGTGAAAACCACTGAACAAGTTTATGATATTTTTACTAAAACTCTTGATGAAAAATCTTTTGTAAGAATTTTAGCAGGTTTGGGAATGATTGATGGAAAAGTCAGTTTGAAAATCAATAACACAAGAATGAAAGGTCCATTCAACAGCTCTGAGACAAAATCATTCAGAAGTTACTGTGCATTAAGAGGCTTCACATTGCTTTGCATCCTCACATCACACAACAAAGTTTTGTGTGTTTTTAGTTTTTTTCAAGAGCAGAATGCGAATAGGTCATGCTGATATATGTTTTTATGGGAAGGTATCATTTCTTTCAACTTTGTATTGGTTAGGATGTCCCTAGAAGCATGCTGCAACATGTTGACCCAAGCCTCATATGACTCTATGTATGAGAAGTGAAAGACTTAATGAAATTATCTCATGAAAATTTCTTCCCAATTAGGCTTGTATTCGCAGTAGTCACAAGAGATACCTTACTCTTCTCATATGAGAAAAAGAGTTTTCTGTTTGGTCCACAAATAACAGAGGTACATTCGATCTTATAGCCAATCTTTTTCATCACAAAATTCTTAACACAAAAGCACACACAAAGACGTATGTCCGAGAGGTCTCTGATCAAACCAATCAAGACCTAGATATACAAAAATTATGTGTTAATGATCTGACATCATGAGTCTGTGATGAAGGTAAAACCCAAACATCTAACAACTTAAGGAATTGACGGGGAACATTGTTCCAGATATTGACGAAACTTTTGTTTCAGTACCAAAAATTTGAAACTCCAAATCATATTAATTTCGCATGCGTGGTCTTGATCAAACTTTCGCAACCCACGATGTTTGTTATCCAACAGTATCCAATTCATTAATTTTTTTATGAATATGATTTCCGTGTGAGTTTTATTTGCATGTTCTAGTCATGATAAATATTTTAAAAGCTGACTTGTCACTGACTACACTGGTCATATAAGTAATTTCTGTTACAATTAATCACCTTATGTTTAGGATGAAATGTAACGAAATTTTAAACTAACCCAAGAATCCATTTTAAAAAGAAGCCCTTTGATACTTATCAAAAAGTATTCGATTGTAATTCACAGGAACATACACAAGCTGTTGATCATCTTTATTGATGATTAACGAAGCAAACTTTGCCTGGGGTTTAACTGCTTTTGTGTCAAAGTGCATTTTTAACATCACAAAATTCCAAAAAAAAAATTATCTTGATTCTTATCTTATTTCTTTGGAACACTGCACTCACGAAATCCTTGAGGTTCTAAGTAATACCAACTTAGACTGAAGATTTTGCAAGTTTGGCATATAACTTCGCTTTTCATCCCAGAAGTGAAAGAGCCTTGCCTCCATGCGAAGGGCTCCAACGGTTACATTTCAATAAAGGGAATATTGACAGGCTGTGTATACATGACGAATGGTATTCTGCACGGTTTTCTAGGTGATGTAACATGTGATTTTTCACACATGGCTAACTTTTTGCAGTAATGGTCCGATTTGCAAGGTGCCACGTCGGATATCATTAAATGCATACCGCTTCAAATTCAAATCAATCAGGGTTATGTATAAAAGGGGGTTAAAGTGGGTATTATACGGTTACGCGATCAAACACAAAAATTCCTAAATTCTCTGATTCTTTCTTTTCTTCAAACCCTAACAATGGCTGCTACTCAATCGAACACAGAAGAAGTTGTTTCACAATCCCTTATGAAGATTCAAAGCATAAACTACCAAGTTGATCCTACTGTTTCATCTTACCCTGAAGAACTGAAGATGTTGGTAGTTGCTCTAAAAAGGTCACCTTTATCTACTGCAATGTTCAATTCTTTCTCTGTTCCAATGTCTTGGTTGTCATGGCGGCATCAACTGCGTCATACAATTATACTACTGATGTAAAACCTTCAATCTTGTGAACAACAAGACAGTTCGTCTTACCAAGAATATGTTCATCAACTTCTTGAACATTCCAAATAACCCACTGTTCTTTAAGCCAACAAATTCACAGATTATCTTTATGTTCAATGAGATGGGTCATCAACCCACTCTTGAAAAGATAAGTGATTTCAGAAAATCAAGCCTATCGTGCATCTGGAACTTCTTATTCGGCATATTTCTCAGGAGTTTGACTGGGAGGAGTGTTGGCTTAGACAGGGGAAGGATGGAGGTTTATGCTATGGTGATGGGTCTTTACTACGATTTGAGTGTGGATTATGGAACTCAGCTTTGGAAGGAGTTCAACAAAAGTCTTGAAAATACAAGTGTTGAGAAGGGTATTTCTTGTGCCAGGTACTGGAGCTTAATTTTGGAGAAAGTATACGAAAAAAGAAGGAATTCATGTTCCTGAAGACGGAGAAGTTGCAGAATTGTCTTTGTACCAATTTCCAAAGGTTGTTGAAGATGATGAAAATATCTTCACGAGTGTCGCAAGAATTCCTAATGCGATGCTTCGCAAAGTTTCACCTACTCATAAAGTCTTGGTTCGTTACATGAAAACATTTGATCATAATGTGCGAACTGGAGTGTTGCTTGAAGTTACTGATGAATCTTCAAAGAAAAAGAAGCAAACTCAAAAGAAAGCCAAATAAGAATCTTCCAAAGTGGCAAAGGATGAAGGGGATGAGAAAGAGGTGGTTTCTCCTACCAAGACGAAGGAAACAATCCCAACAAAATCAGGGGTATTAAAGAAGCTTCGCAAATTATCACAAACGCCAACTACTTCACCAACTATTCGCAAAACTGAGGTGAGTAGTAAAGAAGCAATTTTTAGAGATGTTCCAGTTCCTGTTTCTCCTGGCTCAAAAAGAAAAAGAGCCACAGACATTGCGAAGCATATTACCCAGAAGCTATACAAGAAACAAAAGCTGATTATTCAAAATGAATCATCAGATGAGGTGGTTCCCGAAACTCCACCTGTTTCCACAAAGGTAACTGTTTCTCTTCCAATCATTTCGCAAATTTCGACTACCACATCTACACCATTGGAAGTTGTTACACACACTTCAATTCAAGAGGAAGAACTTATTTTTGATAGTATTGTTAACGTATCTAATACGGAGACACCTATCAAAAATATTCAAATCAGAGAGCCAATTACTTTGTTACCACCATTTCCTTTTCCAAATACTCATACAACCACATCATCCATATTTGATCATCTTTTAAAACATCCCTTCACTATACTGTTTCCATCTCAATCACCTGAAGCACCACAACCTATACCTTCGCAAGCTCAGTCTGACGAAGAAACCGAAGGAGGTGGTTTTG
This sequence comes from Lactuca saligna, assembly GCF_052625555.1. Classification (NCBI taxonomy): domain Eukaryota; kingdom Viridiplantae; phylum Streptophyta; class Magnoliopsida; order Asterales; family Asteraceae; genus Lactuca; species Lactuca saligna. The sequence goes on from NC_136423.1 coordinate 57,050,371, forward strand.
GAAGAATGATTGAAGCCATCCATTTTGATTCAGAAGAGGAGGAAATACCTTATCATATGCTTATGTCAGGTAAGTAGTTTAAAATACTGAATCTCAAGTTGAATGCCATTATTCAATCACAAGCAGATGCTGGTAAAAAGTCATCTATCTCGGGCTTGGAGGTTGAATCTATGATAAAAGCTGCAGAGAAGCGGATCATTGCGAAAGGTGATGACTCTGACAAAAATAATGAGCTTCGTATTCAAGCTCAAGGCAAATCTTTTAATGGTGTTATCAAGGATTTAAAAATTGTTCCAAAAGAACACCATGTTCTTTTTGTACAAGATGTAAAGAAGGTCTGGGAAGATGTTAACTTCAAAATTGAGGAGTTAAAGGCTGAAGTGGCAAAGGAGATTCAAGACCTTCATTCACAAAATTCAGAGGTCCAGAAACGTGTTGATATTATTGTTGAAGCAGTTACTAAGCTTGCCACTGATTATCAACCGTCTGCTCAATTGATCGAAGCCAAGCATCAAGAGAATAAAGCAATTTTCAAAATTAATTCAGTTGGCTACTGAATTAAAAAGTTGTGTTTCGCAGGCTTCTCAACAAACGATTCTTACTCCGGAATTTTGAACTCTCAAAGTTAATACTCTGGAGCAAGAAAATCAAAAGGCGTTGGCCCCGATTACCAACTTTACTTCTCTATTGCCGAAGAATGCCCCACCTGCTTTCACAGGGGTGCAAGGGGGAGAAATAAAAAGGAGTAAAGTTGAAGATGCGAAGGTTGTCGAGAAGGAAAAGATACGAAGGGGAAGCCAAAGAAGTTTTTGTTTAAAGTCTCAGAGATTGAAAGATATACAACTTTGCAATATACGAATTTCATAGTTCGTATGAATAATTGCTCGAAGAACAATGAAGGAGACAGGAAGGAGCTTAAAAAGATTATTACTTGGTATTCTGAAATCCAAAGAACAATGAACTCATCTATTCAACGTCTCACATACTGAATAGTTTCGACTGTTTACAAAGGGGAGATTGTAGAGAATAAAAGTTGTAAAAGTCGAAATGGTTGTTTGTTTTGTTTCGCATGTTAGTTATTTTACTAAGTCTTCTTTTGTGCGAAGCTTACAGTTTATGACTTAGTATATTTTTTGTACACTCAGGTTTCCTATAAATAGGGACTAAGGTTAGAAGTAGAACGAACACTTTTTCTCTCTGCTTATTGTAATCAGTTTCTTCATCAATATAAGATCTTATTAATATTTACTTCTTGTGTTCTTACTTTTCATTCATACAAATCATAATTGCATTCTAAATCTCGATAACAATTCACATCACTTAGATCCAGACATTCTAGGTAAAGGCCTTGAACTCAAATTTTTTTTATTCACTTCAGACTTGATCACTATTTCCGATGTGGTTTTTGGGTGGTATAAACTAGGGAAAGAAGAAAGATCGAACAAGTTTCAAATTTTCCTTTCCCCAGTTTCGTTTCATCGTTATTTCCTTTTTCCTCAGTATGTTATCATACCGGTACCAATTCTTATAAATTCAACTCTGACCTTTTGAATACAAAAATCTTTACTCTTGAACTGGGTGCATCCTACTTATTTTTTATTCGAACATTCTCCTCAGGTATGTCAATTGCTCTGGAAACGCCTGCCAAACACGACCCATCTGCCCTTCCATCGTCTTGTGCCTGTTTACACCACCTCGCCATCCTCGTTAACGTTGCAGCACCACCAAAGATGATGCACAATCGCCAACCTCCACAAATCCTAGTTCATATAAAATAAGACAAAATTCCATATTTGGTGTTTGTAGTTTTTAAAAAGACTACTACATGTCTTTTATGAAATTTTATACAAAAGGGATTTTTCTCACATTTCAAATGAACAATGGAGATCTCTTCCCAAAAAAAATTGACACTGAAGGTCCTTTTCATTAATGGTATTAACTTTTTAAGTTAAATCCTATGTGAAATAGTTGATAAACATTTTTTTTATAAAAAAGATTATAAAGAATTTGTTAAACATGAATAGGATTAAAATAGATTAGATATAAAATTATCTATCTTAATAGGATATGTTAATTGACTAATTGTAATCTGGATTGCACAAAAAGAAATGTAACCATTAGCGAAGTAACCTTCATTATATCCAACAGGTAAGGTTTAATGTTAATTGTGAATGACCAATAGCGGTGATACTCTTAAGGGAGATGATGTCATCGCGAAAACCATGAAAAAGGAACCGTGAATAAATCCTTCAATTTTTTGGTGTCACTGCTAATTTTAACCCATATAAAGTGATCCTCCCTCTGCCTTTTTTGATTTGTGCGTTCTTTTCCCTCGATTCTTCTCCGGAGATTGTCCCTTCAGCCGATGTTCCTTCCCACGACATTCTTCTCCAGTAGCCCTCTTCCCTCTTCTTGCATCCCTCTCTACCGTCTCTGTAACATTTGGATATTGGTATGTTTCATTATGTCCCTTTAATATTTAAATGTTTCACTTTTGGCCCCTGGGTAGTATGCGGGGCGTACCACACGGTACGCTTAACGTACTGATGCGAGGTTTTGATCGGGACTCAAGGAACGTACACGGGGCATACATCTATGTACGCGAGGCGTACCTAAGATTTAATGAAACCCTAATCTAGGGTGTTGCACCCTATATAAGAACCTAAAGTCTTAAGGGCTGGTCTCTTTACCAACTTTCATTGCCCTAAAACCCCTAAATCGACCCTTTAGCCTCCATTGATGTACATTTGAGTCCTTAAGAAGATTCGATGGTTGTTTTGCGCATTGTGAAGGAAGTTAAGAAGATTAAAGGTGCTTGGCTTGGTGAGAAGGTTATAGATCCAGAATCATTACCCTTGTTGCAACCTTTTTAAGGTAACAAATTCATATATTGGATTGTAAATGTTTAGATCTCATTCTGGATTTATTTTTTATGCTTTTGGTCCCTTTTGGGTTGATTGAAGAGTTAAGATGTTTTAAGGACTTATTATTTTAGATATGAGCTTATTATGGACTCCTTAAGCTTAAAGGTGCAAGCTTTATGGGATTTTTGGTCACATGCATGCATTAAGTCACTTATTTACTCCCTTTTAAGCTTAAGAGCTTCATTTAGCCATGCATGAACGTAAAGTTAGCAACTTTACGTGATAATCTAGCTCAGGGAAGTCAGATCTACACTTTGGGAAAATGTCTTAATGGATTAATGGTCAAAAGTGACTTTAGGGCTCAATGGGTGAATATGTTGGGTGTAGAAGTCTGCTCGTGCCGCGTACAAGCCATTTAGCGTGTACACTTAGCGTACAGCTGAGTACGCCCCACGTACTCAGTCCGTTTGGGCTTCGCTTATTGGGCTTCAAGTGTGGACCTTTCCATTGGGCTTAGATGCTTGGGGTCTTGTTGGGCCATCTGAATACAAGTACTTGTAACGACGTAAATTTTTAAACAATTTTTCATTTTTCAAACACAATAAAACTCATATAATATTCTCAAAATCTCATGTGTATCCAATGTCATAACAATAAAACATATCCCTGAATAAAAAAACATAATCCTCTGCCAGTGAGTACAAATGATGTCGGCGCCTTCCTGCGATCCTCGGTAGTACCTGAAACACATATCACATAACACGGTAAGCATAAATGCTTAGTGAGTTCCCCAAAATACCACATACAACACATAAGCCACTCAAGGCTATAACTCGGTATGACCCTCCGGTCAATGTGTCTCAACGGGACCCTCCAGTCCCGTAGCTCGTTGGACCCTCCAGTCCAGTCTAGCTCGTTGGACCCTCCAATCCGGTCTAAATCGTTGGACCCTCCGGTCTGGTCTACTCGAGGACCCTCTGGCCTCGTAAGTTGTTGGACCCTCCGGTCCGTTCTATATAACACATAGCGTACATATATCACAATGCACATAATCTCAAACACACACATAACACATAAGACCCTCCGATTTGCATATAGATACCACTCTGGGTAATGTATAGTGAGAAGACTCACCTCGTATGATGTCTAGTAAACTCTCGTGCTCGATATCCCTGACCTAGCCTCTGCCTATTAAAATGATAATATCTCTAATCAATACTCTCCTCATGTTCTCATCTCTAAAGAATGGGTAGAAGACCATTCTACCCTACCATGGCCTCTCATGAATCAGTTTGACCAAACCCCCAAGATTAAAATATGTCAACTCCAGTCAACGGAAAAACTTTGACTAAACTCGTCGAGTACACTTGGGTGACTCGGCGAGTCCATGTGTGTCCTCTGAATCCTCCTAAGGCCTCACTCGACTCATCGAGTTAACCTTTCACTCGACGGGTTACCACTGATCACGAATCGTGGGGCAACCCGATGCGACTCGTCGAGTCCTCTTATGGACTCGACGAGTTTCCTCCATGGCAACACTCATTTGAGCTTTTGAGGTCAGATCTGTTTCTCTAACTTATAGATATGGCCTTCTAGCACCCAAAAGTCACGTAAAGGTTCAATCTTTATGTCCATGCACCACACATCAAGCTCTATTTGAAGAAATAGCCCTTAAAATGACAACCTAGACTCAAAAATCCAATGAGACTGCATAAAGCTAGATGATTGGGACTCCCTGGACCTATCAAGGTCCAGATCTAATGTCATATGCCACAATGGGACTCCCCATGCTCCATAATCTCAACAAAAGGGGTAAAGAAACCCTAGATTCATGAGATCTACTATATACACGAAAATAGGCATGGATTCTTACCTCAAACAGAAGCCTTTGATGAAATATAAGAAGTTCTGAGCCCCTCTAAGTAGCCTAGCTTGAATCTCCCTTCCTTCCTTGCAAGAATGCACTATGGTGGTGTAATTAGCTCCTTCCCTCACTCTCTATGATCTCTGGTTTATTAGGGTCTCTCAAGTGTGTGTGTGGCCTCCAATGAAGGCCATAAGGTTCCTTAAATAGGGCACATGCCCAAAGATTTAGGGTTTCTGTCCACATCGTGGGCTAGTCGACTCGACTCACCGGGTCATCGAGTCTATTCATTAATCTGAGTCATCAGTCGCGATCCTACTCGATGAGTTTACACATCAACTCATCGATCCCCTCTTCCTAACTTAAAAATAAATACTTAAATTATGATACCTGGAAATCTGAATGTTACAACTCTCCCCCACTTAACTTGATTTCACCCTTGAAATCGCTCTTCATTCACACATAGCTCGAACCTACAATTCGGAAAGCACCACTGAAAAGGGCCTCATACCCTACTTATATCTTTTCTATGGACACCTGAATCCAAACATGAACTCCTCCCTGGAAAAGGACAGACCCATCAAGAAAATTGATACTTGAGAAATCGTGGCAGAAGATGATTATTGATTCCAGATTAAGCGATTATTTATTGTTGATGGGGTCCGATACTTCATCAGGGGAGGAGTAGTAGAACAGGGGAGGAGACGATCCATCAAGAAAATTGGGGGAAGAACGAGATGTAAAGAACATATATGAAAGAGTAAAAGTTTGAGCATCCCACATCGAAGCTGGAACATTCTATCAGGGAAAACATACTCTATATAAAGGGAATCCTCCTTACGAAAAAAAACACATTTATGCTTTTGGCAAGCCGGTTCCATAAGTTAGTGGGTCTTTTAAAGTATTTTGGATTGATTAGGTCCGAGTTGGGCCGGTTTTGACCGATATTGACCAATTCCGCCTAGCTTCACCCTCTAACCCCTATTCGTAGGTAGTTAGAGGCCGCCAAGCGTCTAGGCACCGATTAATCGGCTGCCTTGACCGATTTTTACAACCATGATATATATATATACACACACACACACACACACACACAGAGCTAGGTTCAAATATGGATTGACATCTACTATGTGGACGTGTGGATAATGCTATTCTGTGAGAATGACAAAGAAAATATGTTGTTTGATAATATGAATATGTTTAATCTTATATAATTATTGTAATGATTAAACATTTTCACTAATCAAATCGTATATAAGGTTATTATACATTTTTTTTTTAAGTATTCTCATTCTGTCAGAATGTTATTAGGATGTTTATTGAGATGTATTCTATAAGAATTCAAAAAAATAAAAAATGATGCATGAGAACAAAAATGAATTAGAATTTGTGATAATCCATTAAAATAACAATAGTTCTGTGAGATTGAACGTATAGTTCTCTTAGTAATTTTCATAAAATGACATTATCCACACGTGCACACAATAGTTGTCCATTCACATTATAACCTAGCCATATATATATATATATATATATATATATATATATATATATATATATATATATAGAGAGAGAGAGAGAGAGAGAGTTAGGATCATATATAACCTATAATTATTGTGTGAATGTATGACAAATTCTTAACCAATCATTTCCTATAATAAATTTCATTAACTAATTAATTACATACTAAAATTGTAAGCCTATTGTTATGGAAACTAAGTCTCTAATTATGGAAGTGAAATTATATCCTTATAATATGTTATATTTGTTTTGGTCGTTGCATTGATTTGTGTAACAGGGTGAAACCAAGTCACACTTAAATCTTCTATTCTTGAGAACAACATGCACAAATTGGATTAATAGCTTTTAAGGATCTGCAATTCGATAATCAAAAGGAATGGTTGCTATCCAAATTCTTTAAGAATGCATAATATGATAATCTAAGAATGCATAATACGAAATTATTTAAAAGATACATATTCATTCATAATGCTTATTAATTATTTTTCTAGTCATTATTAATTAGTTTTCTAGTCATTTCTAAGTTATTCAAAGAAAAAGAGAAATAAAAGTCGTTATTGAGTTTTTCCATTTTTTGTTGTGATATTCTTTCAAAATGGAGATCACAAAGAAATCTTATTCTTTGAGCATGTATTACTAATTTTATAGAATGAAACAACATATTATATTTTAACTTGTAATAATTTTTATATGATTCTCAATAGAATCTATCAATTGTGCAGTAAGAATATTCTTATCATTTATAATATATTCAGTCATAATCTTTAATAATGTTTAATTCATATAAAATCTCTTTATAGAACTTGAATTATTTAAGAATGTTTAATTTTAAAAGAATGCTGATACAATAATCAACAAAATTAACCAAAAGAATGAATGTGTTCTTAAAGAACATCCAATATGCAAGATTTATTATATCAAATTCTTTAAGAATGCCTTTTTTTTTTTCAAGAATGTTAATTTTATTATTAAAGAATGTTAGTTATGAACTTGTAATCCGTGCTTTATTCTTCAAGAATGAAAATGATAAAAATAAAAATCTGAAGAATGAAAATGATAAAAATAAATATTTAATTGTGTCCTCTAGAAAAAGTTCATAACAATCTCCAAGAAATCGGTTAGGAAAGTTAATTTTCAAAAGTATTAATTTGTATTCTTGAAGAATATATAAAAAATAATCAATAAATCAACCAAAAGAATCAATGCATTCTTCAAAAAAAAATTTCAATATTCTGAGTTTCTTATACAATATATTCTTAAAAAATTCATAAACAACAAACTAGAATCAAATTAAAAAAAAATGTAGACGGTACCAACAATGATATCGAAGGATATAGTAGTTAATTTAAAATGTAAAAATACTTAGTTTGATTTTTTGAAATCTAATTCAAATTGCATTCATTAATACACTCATTTTCCATAAATTATTAATTATTGTTATGACATTTGACTAATTTATTCTTATAATTAATTAAGTGTAATGATATGGTATATACTATCCCATATTAATATCATGTATCCTAAAGTCATAACCTTTCATCTTTTTTAATCAAGTGGATAAGAACGTTTCATACATTCACATAATAATTGTAGTTCACATATTAATATCATGTATCCTAAAGTCATAACCTTCGTTATTGTATTTTAATTTTGTTTATTATTGTTTGTGTATTCTTTAAGAATATGGTATAGTACAACATATATTATCGAAAATAATAGTTTGAATAAAAAAGTCTGTAACATGATTACTTAGTTATAATTGAAGAATTCTTTGAGAATTCAATAATTCTTGAAGAATACAAGGCCTAAAATTCTTTATGTTACAACTTTTTTGGATCAATATCCATTAACAGTGACCACAACTAATATTCTTTAAGAATAATATTAATATTCTTGGAAAAAAAATTAACTGCAAATGGTTTGAAGAATAATTTAACATGGTCTATACAATCAAAAACAGTAGTTAATAAATAACAAAAAAAATAATTAGTACTCTTGCATGCTTGTAACCGAAATCATGATTTAAGGAAAATATACGACTTGTTTTTTTGGTTAGTAAATAATTATATTTAAACTTCCAAAATTACCTTTTACTTATTTAATTAATCATTTATTGTTTTTCTAAATTCTCACTGGTTCACACATTCACACAATAATTAAGGTTTATATATGAACCTAACTCTTTCTCTCTCTTTATATATATATATATATATATATATATATATATATATATATATATATATATATATATATATATATATATATATATATATATATATATATATATATATATATATATATATATATATATATATATATATATATATATATATATATCAGCAATCACATTAGCACATTCAAATTTTCTTTGTATATAGCAGCAGTCACATTAGCACATGAAGAAAAAAGTAGTCAGCTCGACAAATTAAAGAGGTTGACGGTAGGTGTATTATGTTTACAACAACACTTATATTAAACGCAAACTGGAATGTAGTTCTTGTTCTTGACCACAATGACATATAGGAAATAATTTATGATTAATTGTTTTACCCTAACATATCTTTGGGAAAATGACGTAAAATATATAGGTACGTAATTTGAAGATGCATGTGCATGCAGTCACTTATTTGACTAGCCAAAAAACAGTCGGATGCCATACGGAAGTAATCTAGGTCTGTTTTTGTTCCTTACCATTTTAGAGATGTACTCGTAGTAGCCGTATGTGGAGTAGATGAGATCTACCATCAAGGGTAATTGAAAAGTCGCAAAAGATAGAATCGGAAGGAACGCTAGTACACATATCGGAGCAAGCATCCATCGTTTACCATGACAAAAGACAAAGAACAGGGTCGCGCTGAAGGCCACCATCATGGCAGTTGTTGATATCATTAAGCTGCAGAGACCAAGAATCAATCGGTTTGGCAAACTGGTTTGAAAATCTTGCTCAGAAAAACGGCCAGTGAGGATGGACTGGAACACTAGTAATGATGTACTCGATGCAAATAGTGAGATTGCGTCTGCTACGGCGAAGACTGTGAAGGCAACATTTTCTGTAAACACAGGGATGCCTGTGTCTTGCTTGCTTCCACCTGGTACTGTAATTGCTGCTGCAAATACGATTGTTGCAATCAGTGCTGCAGTGATGCTGCATGATTCTGCTACGACTTTCATCCACTGTTCTCCTTCCTTCACCAAATGTTTGTGTTCCTTTGTGAATACCATATCCGGTGTCTCATTAAAAATGTTTTCTTTAGTAATGTATGCTGGAGATACCATATTCTTCACCACCTATATAGAATTATTTAACTGGTTAACTAAACAACAATATATAATTCCAGTCCTACAATTCATACCTCATGCCATTGAAGCTCTCTTTGTAGTTGTAGTGCTGCACCAGTTCTAAGCTTTAGTTTATGAGTGGGAGCTAATCTTCCAACCAAGTGTAACATATTGTTTTGTGAAGAGTCTTCGATAGTTCTATAAACATTCCTACGCTCCCCAAGGATATTGATAAGCTCGTAGATATTTTGTGAACGGTGCATTACTGCTAACTGTATGATGTCATACCCACTTTTATCTTTATACCGAATTGCTTCGGGGCATCTCATTAAAATCTCATCAACAACCTCATAAGCATCTTTACGTGCTGCTTCATGAACTGGTCTTTCGTAATATGGAGGATCATGAAGTTTATCATTGGTTTTTAACTTGTCCATTTCATCACATACCAATTTTAAAATTTCTTTTGCTTCTTGAGGTTCCCTGTGTTTCTTCTCGATATTTGCAATGTATTTAACTGTATATGCACGGAAAAAAGGTAAAAAAATATCAAATTTCTTGTATAAATTATATAAGTGGATTAACTTCATATATACGCTCTTACATTGTGTTTTTAAAATCGTCCACATAGAAAAATAAAACATAAAGAGCGGAAAATAAACCATCGTTATGAAGAGGAGAACTATCAAGCAATAGATCCAAGATAGCATATATAATGGAACTGCAAAAACACAAACTATTCTTATTGAAATAGGATATATATATATATATATATATATATATATATATATATATATATATATATATATATATATATATATATAGAGTAAAGTGAATATACCTAACAATCTTATATAAGCTTAAGTACCTAACCTCATCAAACTAGGTCATTTTGCATTAAATTTTCATTGCAATCATGCAAGGTTCTTATACTTTATCCATAAACTTGATTTACTTCAAAAAAAATTTGGAAATTCATCATTATATTTCTCCTACATCATTTCATTTGTAGCGGTAGGATATGAAACCTATCAGGCGGTATTCAATACAAATACGTGATGTGAAAGAAAAATATTGGTGAAAATCCAAAGATTTTGGAAGTAATGAAGTTATGGGGTTGAAGTTTAAGAACCTTAGGCAATTACAATGTAAATATGATACAAACCGATATAGTTTTATGGAGTTAGGTACCTAATCTTATATAAGGTTGTTAGGTATATTCACTTTTCCTATATATATATATATATATATATATATATATATATATATATATATATATATATATATATATATATATATATATATATATATATATATATATTCTCTACTAATAAAACAGTACTGAAAACGCCACTTGGCAGTCCCTTAGCCTCTCCACCTTACGTTTTCCCGCTCATATATTATAAGTGAAGTTCCCACTTTGCCCTTCTGTTCGAAAACATTTTCTACATCAGCAAACATGAATTATGAATAAGTAAATAATAAGTAAATAAGTAAATATGTAAATCAGGAAATTTAAAATTGATTTCTGTCGAATATGCAATATCCATCCCAAAAAATCAGCTAATCACTTTAAATTCCATTATCAGCTAATCAATTTAAATTCCATATAGTGTCAATCCCTAAAAATCAGGCAATCAGTTTACGCATAGATGATATATTTCAATACAACTTGAGAAGTCAATACGATTCCTGTTAACGTGATTTATTCAATACGATTTCAGAGATCACATATTCATCGTTAGGTTACATTTCAGAGGTGACATATTCATCATCAGGTCAGCAAAACTACACTGTTCTTTACCTTTTCTGTTTCATCAGTTTTATATTTTGTTTTTTTCCCTGTTATGTATAAGAGAAAAGTTTTTGATACATATGTTTACAAGTAAAAAAACATCGATTCTTTAGTGTAAAAGATAAAAATCGCATAATCATGTTCACAAGTACAAAAAACATTGATTCTTTAGTGTAAAAAAAGGGAAACACGTGTTATATTTTATAAAAAAAATGATCTTAATGTTATGTTAACATCATGTGAAAAGTAGATGTCAGTAGTTTTCTATTCAAGTTTTAAAATCATCAGTTTTCTCACAAATACTTTAATAATAATCAAAATCAGTTTTCTCACAAATACTTTAAGAATACAGACAGGTAGGTAATTAGAACAAATATATGTTTTCTTTATACATTATTAGTAAAATGGCAATTTACTTTCTTTTTGGCGAATTTTTTTATAATCTAAACAATAAATTTCTCAAGGTTTTAGTTTTTAAAATATATTTCTCAAATATTTTGTTTTAATTTATAACAACTAACTAAATATTTTTTTAGGATTCTTTTTCACAGACCGGTGAAAATTTAACTCCATGTGCTAGGGACAAGTCAACTGCAACAAGTCCTATAAAATTCATTTCTACACCAATTGAGTTGAAAAGAAACCTTGCTACATGCATAGATATTGATGAAATGGAGAATTTGTCTACTTTTAAAAATCCTAAACTGTCACCACCAGATGAACAACCAACTCCTCTTTTGGTACCCAAGAAAGAAAAGTAAATGCATTTTACTTCGACAAACAATCTTGCTTCGTGTTTAATTTTGATTTCGCATCATAGACTCCTAAGCCGTTTACGTTTTTATCTTTCTTGGTTTTGAATGTTTTTTTTGGGATTTCATGGTTGTCATTTTTGTTTCTTGAAAGTACATTCGGACCATTGGGTTTTTTTGTAGTCCTATAATTTGGTTTTCCATGTTATTTTGTTTTTCCTACAACTTATTTTAAACTACATTGCTTTATTCCCACAAAATCTTGAAGAATTACATTCATATGTGTAATTATGCAGTTACTTATATGTTTCATTTTACATATCAATTTATTTGACATACCATTTTATTTTACCTAAATGTACTTCTGTATTTACACTATCTCTGTAATTAACTAACTTATTTACCCCTAATCAACTTAAACACATAATAACACGTGAACTGCATTTGACTCCAATATTGAACAAATCACATTTCACAGTCCTTCTTGACTTCGCATTTTTCTTCACGAATCGTCCCTCAATCAATAACCCAATTAACCCAATTGCTAATCGAAAATCAAAACTTATCTGTTTTCATATGCGAACCCAACTGATTGGCTTTTCAAAATCAAATTCGCAACTCCAAATCGTTCGATTATTCGCCCCAATTCCAAAATCAAATAACAGATCCTTCGTATGATTCATTTAATAACCAAGGCTTCTTTTACTTCAAAATGACCATATTGCCCCTAACTTGATAAGTATTTCATATATCGCAATTAACAATTAAGACAAATCAATCAATCAATCAATTTGTATAAGAAAATGCGAAATTCTTAGCTTTCTTCCCCAATTCTCATTCTACTGTAAAATTCACATTCTTCATTCACCCTCTTTCTTCGCATGTTCCAGTCATTTTTTTTTTAGTTCATTCGCATTTGAGTTGTTTGTCTCACCAAATACGAAATGAATATTAACCATAATCACCTTCGTATCTTTAACCCCAGTCCATACAACCTCATATGCGAAACCCATTTTTGATTTGTATTACCAAATACGAACATTTTTGCTTTTACACGTGAACTGCATTTGACTACAATATTGAACAAATCACATTTCACAGTCCTTCTTGACTTCGCATTTTTCTTCACGAATCGTCCCTCAATCAATAAACCAACCAATTAACCCAATTGCTAATCCAAAATCAAAACTTATCTGTTTTATATGCGAACCCAACTGATTGGCTTTTCAAAATCAAATTCGCAACTCCAAATCGTTCGATTATTCTCCCCAATTCCAAAATCAAATAATAGATCCTTCGTATGATTCATTTAATAACCAAGGCTTCTTTTACTTCAAAATGACCATATTGTCCCTAACTTGATAAGTATTTCATATATCACAATTAACAATTAAGACAAATCAATCAATCAATCAATTTGTATAAGAAAAATGCGAAATTCTTAGCTTTCTTCCCCAATTCGCATTCTACTGTAAAATTCACATTCTTCATTCACCCTCTTTCTTCGCATGTTCCAGTCATTTTTTTTTAGTTCATTCGCATTTGAGTTGTTTGTCTCACCAAATACGAAATGAATATTAACCATAATCACCTTCGTATCTTTAACCCCAATCCATACAACCTCATATGCGAAACCCAATTTTGATTTGTATTACCAAATGCGAACATTTTTGCTTTTACACGTGAACTGCATTTGACTCCAATATTGAACAAATCACATTTCACAGTCCTTCTTGACTTCGCATTTTTCTTCACGAATCGTCCCTCAATCAATAACCCAATTAACCCAATTGCTAATCGAAAATCAAAACTTATCTGTTTTCATATGCGAACCCAACTGATTGGCTTTTCAAAATCAAATTCGCAACTCCAAATCGTTCGATTATTCGCCCCAATTCCAAAATCAAATAACAGATCCTTCGTATGATTCATTTAATAACCAAGGCTTCTTTTACTTCAAAATGACCATATTGCCCCTAACTTGATAAGTATTTCATATATCGCAATTAACAATTAAGACAAATCAATCAATCAATCAATTTGTATAAGAAAAATGCGAAATTCTTAGCTTTCTTCCCCAATTCGCATTCTACTGTAAAATTCACATTCTTCATTCACCCTCTTTCTTCGCATGTTCCAGTCATTTATTTTTTTTTAGTTCATTCGCATTTGAGTTGTTTGTCTCACCAAATACGAAATGAATATTAACCATAATCACCTTCGTATCTTTAACCCCAATCCATACAACCTCATATGCGAAACCCATTTTTGATTTGTATTACCAAATGCGAACATTTTTGCTTTTACACGTGAACTGCATTTGACTACAATATTGAACAAATCACATTTCACAGTCCTTCTTGACTTCGCATTTTTCTTCACGAATCGTCCCTCAATCAATAAACCAACCAATTAACCCAATTGTTAATCCAAAATCAAAACTTATCTGTTTTATATGCGAACCCAACTGATTGGCTTTTCAAAATCAAATTCGCAACTCCAAATGGTTCGATTATTCGCCCCAATTCCAAAATCAAATAACAGATCCTTCGTAT